>NW_025533480.1:537500-662500 GCF_020615455.1 Coregonus clupeaformis | reverse complement strand
ATTTTAAGCTTAGGGGTTGGGTTTAGGGTTGTTACAATTAGGGTTAGGGTTAGGGTTAGATTTAAGTTTAGAGGTTTAGGGTTAGGGTTAGGATTAAGGGTTAGGGGTTAAGGTTAGGTTTAGGGTTAGGATTAGGGTAAGGGTTAGGTTTAAGGAAAGTAGGACTTTGAATGGAAATACATTTTAGGTCCCCACAAGGATAGTAAAACATATGGTGTGTGCATATGTGTACACGTGAGTGTATCCAGCAGGTTGGCAGCAGTAATCTCTAGCACCCAGGGCATAGATCAGAGATGGAGCTTGGCTGATGAAGAGCAGGTTCTGGCAGGGTCTGTATGTCTCTCTGGAGGGGAGCTGTCCTGATCAGACCATCGCTGTACTGCTGTTCCCTCTCTGCACTTCTCTGCATCCCTCTCCTTTCTCTTTCGCTCTCTTTCGTTTTGTCGTTCCTTCTTTCTCTCATTCTGTCTCTGTTTTCTCTCTCTCATGCATGCACACATACACCCACCCACCCACACACACCCACCCACACACACCCACCCACCCACCCACACACACCCACCCACACACACCCACCCACCCACACACACACACCCACACACACACACCCACACACATCCACACCCCCACACACACGCACACACACACACACACACACACAAACACATTACTTTCACATAACAGTATACATACAGATGGGACCATAACACCTACAGTATTTCTAGAGCACTGTAGTGGAGCGTTAGGACCTGATTTGAATGGAAGAGTGACCCCCAATGGCCCACTAACACAACTGCTAGTATTATGCTTTACCATGGTGGGATACTCCCCCTAGAGTACTGGCTTATGGTGTCTTTGCACTGAGAAGCTTGCTGGTTATATGGAGCAATGTACTACAGAGTACTCTGCCTGACTGGAGAATACTGTGATATACAGTGCATTTGGAAAGTATTCAGACCCTTTGACTTTTTCCAGATTTTGTTGCGTTACAGCCTTATTCTAAAATTGATTAAATTGTTGTTTTTTTCCTCATCAATCTACACACAATACCTCATAATGACGAAGCAAAAACAGGTTTTTAGAATTTTTTTGCAAATGTATAAAAAAATAAAAGAATGGAAATATAACATTTACATAAATATTCAGACCCTTTACTCAGTACTTTGTTGAAGTACCTTTGGCAGCGATTACAGCCTCTAGTCTTCTTGGGTATGATGCTACAAGCTTGGCACACCTGTATTTGGGGAGTTTCTCCCATTCTTCTCTGCAGATCTTCTCAAGCTCTGTCAGGTTTGATGGGGAGCATCGCTGCACAGCTATTTTCAGGTCTCTCCAGAGATGTTGGATCGGGTTCAAGTCCAGGCTCTGGCTGGCCACTCAAGGACATTCAGAGACTTGTCCCGTATTCACTCCTGCATTGTCTTCGCTGTGTGCTTAGGGTCGTTGTCCTGTTGGAAGGTGAACCTTCGCCCCAGTCTGAGGTCCTGAGAGCTCTGGAGCAGGTTTTCATCCAGGATCTCTCTGTACTTTGCTCCATTCATCTTTCCCTCGATCCTGACTAGTCTCCCAGTCCCTGCCGCTGAAAAACATCCCCACAGCATGATGCTGCCACCACCATGCTTCACTGTAGGGATGGTGCCAGGTTTCCTCCAGACGTAACGCTTGGCATTCAGGCCAAAGAGTTCAATCTGGGTTTCATCAGACCAGAGAATCTTGTTTCTCATGGTCTGAGAGTCCTTTAGGTGCCTTTTGGCAAACTCCAAGCGGGCTGTCATGTGCCTTTTACTGAGGAGTGGCGTCCGTCTGGCCACTCTACCATAAAGGCCTGACTGGTGGAGTGCTGCAAAGATGGTTGTCCTTCTGGAAGGTTCTCCCATCTCCACAGAGGAACTGGAGCTCTGTCAGAGTGACCATCAGGTTCTTGGTCACCTCCCTGACCAAGGCCCTTCTCCCCCGATTGTTCAGTTTGGCCAGGTGGCCAGCTCTAGGAAGAGTCTTGGTGGTTCCAAACGACTTCTATTTAAGAATTATGGAGGCCACTTTGTTGTTGGGGACCTTCAATGCTGCAGACATTTTTTGGTACCCTTCCCCAGATCTGTGCCTCGACACAATCCTGTCTCGGAGCTCTACGGACAATTCCTTCGACCTCATGGCTTGGTTTTTCTCTGACATGCGCTGCCAACTGTGGGACCATACTTTCCCAATGTACTGTAGGCCTACTGAGCAGTGTAGCACTAGAGAGTATTTTGATGAATTGGGTGAGCCAGCTATAGAATTAGAACTAATTCAAGTTCTAATTATATCTGGTTACTAATTCTATAGTTGGCTCAGACAGTCCAGTCCAACTTCAGTCACTGAGTCTCCAAGCGTGCTAGGCATCTATAGCCTCTCACGTACATACAGTGGGGAAGAAAAGTATTTAGTCAGCCACCAATTGTGCAAGTTCTCCCACTTAAAAAGATGAGAGAGGCCTGTAATGTTCATCATAGGTACACATCAACTATGACAGACAAATTGAGAGAAAAAAAATCCAGAAAATCACATTGTAGGATTTTTTATGAATTTATTTGCAAATTATGGTGGAAAATAAGTATTTGGTCACCTACAAACAAGCAAGATTTCTGGCTCTCACAGACCTGTAACTTCTTCTTTAAGAGGCTCCTCTGTCCTCCACTCGTTACCTGTATTAATGGCACCTGTTTGAACTTGTTATCAGTATAAAAGACACCTGTCCACAACCTCAAACAGTCACACTCCAAACTCCACTATGGCCAAGACCAAAGAGCTGTCAAAGGACACCAGAAACAAAATTGTAGACCTGTACCAGGCTGGGAAGACTGAATCTGCAATAGGTAAGCAGCTTGGTTTGAAGAAATCAACTGTGGGAGCAATTATTAGGAAATGGAAGACATACAAGACCACTGATAATCTCCCTCGATCTGGGGGCTCCACGCAAGATCTCACCCCTTGGGGTCAAAATGATCACAAGAACGGTGAGCAAAAATCCCAGAACCACACGGGGGGACCTAGTGAATGACCTGCAGAGAGCTGGGACCAAAGTAACAAAGCATACCATCAGTAACACACTACGCCGCCAGGGACTCAAATCCTGCAGTGCCAGACGTGTCCCCCTGCTTAAGCCAGTACATGTCCAGGCCCGTCTGAAGTTTGCTAGAGTGCATTTGGATGATCCAGAAGAGGATTGGGGGAATTTCATATGGTCAGATGAAACCAAAATAGAACTTTTTGGTAAAAACTCAACTCGTCGTGTTTGGAGGACAAAGAATGCTGAGTTGCATCCAAAGAACACCATACCTACTGTGAAGCATGGGGGTGGAAACATCATGCTTTGGGCCTGTTTTTCTGCAAAGGGACCAGGATGACTGATCCGTGTAAAGGAAAGAATGAATGGGGCCATGTATCGTGAAATTTTGAGTGAAAACCTCCTTCCATCAGCAAGGGCATTGAAGGTGAAACGTGGCTGGGTCTTTCAGCATGACAATGATCCCAAATACACCGCCCGGGCAACGAAGGAGTGGCTTCGTAAGAAGCATTTCAAGGTCCTGGAGTGGCCTAGCCAGTCTCCAGATCTCAACCCCATAGAAAATCTTTGGAGGGAGTTGAAAGTCTGTGTTGCCCAGCGACAGCCCCAAAACATCACTGCTCTAGAGGAGATCTGCATGGAGGAATGGGCCAAAATACCAGCAACAGTGTGTGAAAACCTTGTGAAGACTTACAGAAAACGTTTGACCTGTGTCATTGCCAACAAAGGGTATATAACAAAGTATTGAGAAACTTTTGTTATTGACCAAATACTTATTTTCCACCATAATTTGCAAATAAATTCATAAAAAATCCTACAATGTGATTATCTGGATTTTTTTTCTGATTTTGTCTGTCATAGTTGACGTGTACCTATGATGAAAATTACAGGCCTCTCTCATCTTTTTAAGTGGGAGAACTTGCACAATTGGTGGCTGACTAAATACTTTTTTTCCCCACTGTAGCTGATGAACCTGAATACCTGACACAGCACAATCTACAGATGTAGGATCTTAAATGAATCACTCTTTCGTTGATGAGAATTTTCCTGCACCGCAGGAAATGCAGATGAGCTTCGTGTTTTACATAAATTCGCTGAAAACCAAAACTAACACACGGTTATTTTAACAGTATTGCACTTTTCATGTAGCCTACTTTTGGCCAGCTAATAGTCTAACCACCGATCAAGCAACAATGTGGGCTAAACGTTCAAATCCTGTTGCTGCAGGATTATTTTGTTGAGACAGTATAGGTCAAATTAAGATCCTACATCTGTACCTCATATGTATGGCTCTGTACCAAACTAACCACACACACACTGTCACGATCGTTGTTAGATGAAGCGGACCAAGGCGCAGCGTGATAGGCGTACATACTTTATTAAGTACACTCACGAACAAAAACAACAAACGATACGTGAAGTCCTAGGTTAAATAACACAAACCTTTCGGAACAAGATCCCACAACGTAACATGCCAACAGGCTGCCTAAGTATGGTCCCCAATCAGAGACAACGAGCTACAGCTGTCTCTGATTGGGAACCACCCTGGCCAACATAGAAATACACGATCTAGAACGAAAAAACTAAAAAAGAAAAAACAAAACAAGGAAAATCCACACCCTGGCTCAACATCTAAGAGTCCCCAGAGCCAGGGCGTGACACACACCTTTGACACAGTTTCAGTGAGCTGGGAGCTCTATGGTACTAATGAGTCTTTTAACCTGACTCTTACCCCTGGGTTTTTACCCTGACACAGAACCAACCAGTCCCAGACCTAATCTGATGATCGGCTCCATGCCAGTTAATCCAACCCGCCTTTTTCTAGTGTTACTTGTCCATACTAGAAGGCAATGATCTCCTGATCCGCACCACAACAACAAGAAAAGAAAACACACTTATGCAAACGCACACACACACATTGTTCAGCAGTGACTGGGAAATCTGTGTTTGGGCTTTGAGCACCATTGACTAAGTTGATCCCTGTTACAATGTAAAGAGGGTTAGGAGGAATTAGGCAACATTGATTGGGTTATACAACACCTGGCCTAGTATCCTCTCTGCACACACACACACACACACACACACACACACAAATGCATATACATACTCACACATGCATGACTGCACACATTCTATCAGTCAAGGCAGATCAAGGGCCAGTGGATCTATACAGGCTAATGTCAATTTGGCCTGACTCATAGATATCAATGTAGACAGCTGTAGTGTTGGTAGAGAATGGCGTTTGCAACGCCAGGGTTGTGGGTTCGATTCCCACGGGGGGCCAGTATGAAAATGTATGCACTCACTAACTGTAAGTCGCTCTGGATAAGAGCGTCTGCTAAATGACTAAAATATAAATGTAAATGTAGTATCACTTCCTGTTGTGTAAGAGTGGCATAAGGCTGTAATAAGGCTAGGATAAGGCTGTGATGAGGCTGTGATAAGGCTGTGATGAGGCTGTGATAAGGCTGCTCTGTACATTACCTGTGTTTGACTATCTGTGTAGATCAGTGAGGTCACTGTACTGTAACCATCGCCTTCCGCATTTTCTCTCTCTCTCTCTCTCACTTTTACTTTATTGGCATGCAATGAACAGGTAAATACAGCCAAAGCAAAATACTTTCAGATGCAAGTCATCAGTAAACCTCTCTCTGTCACGCAAAGGTGTTTCATGGCGATTAAGTGTCTGGTATTTCAGTTATAAATAGGAGAGAATGAAAGCATATTATAAAATGGGTTCGGAGAATAGGAACGCTATTCAATGGGAAAGCTGGAGGAACTGACTGAAACTGTTTGTTGTTTGGTTGGATTATGCTGATTATGAGTTAGAAGTCTGTCATGTGACATTAGTTAGCCGCTCAGCAAAGTTTAAAATACACTTATTTATGTAGCTTTCATGTTAAACCCTTAAATGACCATGACATAGCCTATATATAGCTATTTCCTAACTTTTTAAACAGCCAGGCTATTCAGTTGTATAATATAATGATAAATGTGACAACTAGCTGAATATTGACATATTCACACATCCACAGAACAGAGGAAAGCTGTGTATGAATAGATAAGGAGAGATAGACGTGTAAAGATCTTCTGGCTCCTCAATTCCACAGCCCTCCACTCAAATGTGGGAACTTCGATTTAGCACTTACAGACAAATTTCACCTGAGGGCAGGCTCGGACTGCGCTTCACTCTGACTGGTGGGGTGTGAGTCCTTGGCACCTTGGGACCAAAGACGCACTGTGTATGGATCAAAATTGGTATGGACCATAATTGGTGCATATGGAACAACGAGCTATTACATTAAAGAATCTGCTAATACCAGCACTTACATAGCACTCAAAACTATGCATTTGTTCTTTACAAATCAAATGAAATCAAATGTAATATAGTATGTACATGTGGGTAAGGGTAAACGTGACTAGGCAATCAGGACAGTTAAAAACAGAGTAGCAGCAGCTTATGTGAAAGTGTGTCTATGTGTTAGTGTTTGTGTGCATGTGTTTGTGTGTGTGTGTTGGAGTTTCAGTGTAGTATGTGTGAGTGTGTGGGTAGAGTCTAGTGAGTGTGCATAGAGACAGTGCAAGGGAGTCAGTGCAAAACAATTAAGATAAATACATAAATTATAAAGGGGGTCAATGTAAATTGTCCTGGTAGCAAATGTTAGATTATAAGATCAGTTATTGGGAACTTGATTACCAATGGTACATGTCTGCAATATTATTACACATTCCACGCATTGAAACAACATAAGGCCTACGACTCTTCTGCATAACATGCTCGAAACTCATGACAAGTAATTACTAAACGCTGATTGGTTTAGAGACCAGTGAGGCGGAGTGAAGGATGAGGTTGAGAAAATTAGCATACTGGAGGGTCATAAATGTGACAAGTTATGAAAAGTATTCGTGCTGAGAACCCCTTTATATAGACATTTATTGCACTCACAGTAGCCTATATACAGATGTGCCGCCTGGTCTATCTAAAAAATTAGCATTTTACAACATTTTATTTAAACTTTATTTGAGCAGGGAGTCCCATTGAGATCAAGGTCTATTTTGCAAGGGAGCCCTGCAAAAGCGAACTTATCTGGTTTTCAGATAAGAATAGGTAGACAACATTGAAAAAGAAGTCAGGAAACTATTTGTTGCACTTTTAGACCTCGTAGCTGCACTCAAAGGTGGGGGTTGTCTGCAGGTCAAGTACGGAGGTGAGATTGTCCACAGAGCAGTTATTTCAGACGGAGGACTGTGCGCTGTAGACTGCAGTGCATAGCCCCCAGAACCAAACAAACAGAACCTGCAAGGACCAACCAACTGCAAATAGAAACTCCAGTTTTCACTCCAGAAGGAGACATTTAAAGGGATTTTTATTTTACTTTCATTAAGACTTCATGTCACGCCAAATAACCAGTTAAAAGGGACCAACAAGCCAGCTTCTCTGCGCTGAGACCGAACCCAGGCGAGCAGTCCCCGATGAGGCTGGAGGCCGCCGCAAGGATGGACCTTATCAAGAAGCTATGGAGAGCACGCAAGCTGATCCTGGTGGTGCTGATCCCGCTGTCGCTGCTGCCGCTGCCCCTCATCCACCCCACCAGCGTGAGTACCCGACTTCATCATACCATGTCACTAGCATGAAAAAATATTGCCCATGGGTAGCCTATCTGCATTGTTCTTCCGATTTAGCCTACAGTATATGAAGCATAATACAATTGGGGATGAGAACAGCTGTCAGTGTCTTTATTATTATATTTAGCCATAATACATAACCACAGTACAAATATTTCGATTTACATCATATTCCAATAATGCTTTGCTAATGGTGACTTGTTTTACGCATTGTTTTATGCACTCGGCGTCTGTGCGTAAATTGCACCATCCCGCGTGTTTATACATCACAGTAGGGTGCATTGTTGTACAGCGGTTGGCACCACAGGCAGCACCACAGGCGGCAGGGAGAAAGGGAATCTGTGCCAAGCTATTAGGTTATATAACTCAGCTCAGCTATGCGGGGAAGGATCTGGTCGTTCTGTTTGCGTAGAACCACCTGCGGTTCCAGAATGCCCTCTCACCAATTACAGAATTTGTCAAGTTCAGAGAGGGTCAGAACAATGGAGCATGTGGCCAGCTGCAGCTACAAAACCCCTCATGCTCTGTTCTCCTGTGTCAGCCTGAGAGAATTGTACTAATGTGCCTCTCTGGGTTCAAACCCAGGTTTCTTACTCCAGGACTGTGTTAGCCCACTGAACTAAAGCCTAGTCTTCAGGGTCCTTATTCATTAAGATCTAAATCTCTAAACTGATCCTAGATCAGCACTCCTAGTCTGAGACGCTTTATAAATACTGGCCCTGGTCTCAGGCAAGGTTAGGGATCCTCCTTATTTCTGATAGTAGGATGAACTCAGCTCCTTGGGGTTTGAGTCAGGAGCCATAATGTTTGTCTAAAGAGCAGATTAACTGGCCTAACTGTGTTCAGAGATTATCAGTAGAGATCATATGAGGAAATGCAAACCGTGTTTCCATTTAATCATCATTGTTTCTCCAGAGGAAGATAAGAGGAATTTAACTAATGAGTGAATCCATTCTTACTGTAATCATCTGAAAATCAACACTGATGAACGGTTATCCAGATGGATTATCTTTATAAAAGCATTTGGCCTTTATGAAGAGATAACATTACATTTTACATTTACATTTTAGTCATTTTTTTATTTTTCATACTGGCCCCCCGTGGGAATCGAACCCACAACCCTGGAGTTGCAAGCGCCATGCTCTACCAACTGAGCTTTAATGCCTGAAAGCCAGTTTATTTTATTGATCACATCACTCACTTAAGGGTCATGTTGAGTCATCGTCTGAAAGGTGAAGTGAACTTTCCTCCAAATTCTCATTCTAAGAACTCACATGCCCATGCTACCTCCAGAGGTGGATAGAAACTTTCTGCTAAGTCACCTTTGATATCTTGACAAGTGCTTGCTCATTGCAGTGAAAATCATACAGTCCATCCATACACATGCCAGATTGGAGAAACAAATTGAGCAATTTACCATTTAGAAACTTATTTCCCTACTATCTATCTGAATGAAACCTGTCAGTAAGTAAGAGATAACCCATGATTGCCTCAGTAACCCAGTTATCTGATGAAACTGAAAAAATGATGAGATTCTGAGTGAGTTTATTGATTAATTGAAAGTCCATTCATTGCATGACAGTTCTCTTCTGTGTGACAACCTCTGATCAATAATCTCTTAGGACCACTGATTGTCTCTATCCCCAGTCTCCTGAATGACAGAGATCTGACTTCACATCCAGTATCTGACAAACACTAACTACTGGGAGATAGTCAGATCACCTCAGTTTCCTGGGGCAAAACCTGGGGACACTTTCAATGTGGCCAAAGTAGATTATTAATGTATAACAGCCTATATATTTATCTAGATCACAGGAAGGGGGTGGTGTGGTCAGGACTGGGGTGGTGTGGTCAGGACTGGGCATGTCCAGTAGGGTGCTAGTGGAGAATGTGCCCAGGCAGGTGCTAGTGGCCAGGGTTGGTGGCTGATGCCTCAAAGGCACCATGGAGAGGCCAAATGTCTTAAATCTCTGCGTGATATACAACAATATTCAACATTGTTTTCAATGAGTGGTTACACTACCAGTGTGTGTGTGTGTGCGTGTGTGTTTGTGTGTAGCTGATACACTGCCAGACCCCTCACCTCTCTCTCTAGACAACCTCTACTCCACCGGGAGTTACATGCAGCACTGGTCAGACAAGTGCCTGACACATATCACGTGTATGACACATTTAATGGGAAGGGAGAGTTTTAAGACTTCCTCACTACCGCTGGTTTACTGTACAATGTGACCGTGTACTGTACGTTACCCCTCTACCTATACCTATGGGTAACAAAGGATCATTCAATGTGGTGAGATAGATATGCACAGCTCACTAATAGAGAAGGTCCAAGATATTCATTGACTTGACAAGCTCTGTGAACTACTCTCTAAAAATGATCCAGTTATTCATCTATTTTGATGAAAAGCTGCCTCATGTTTCAAGAAAACAAAAATGTTAAACAGGTATGTTTAAATGAATGACTTAACAAATCCCATTTTGATTAAGCTATTAGATTGGAATTTGGATTGGCTCTTTCACAAACTGAGAACATTCTCCATTGTTTCCATGGCAAATAAATGGTGTTGAAATGTGAATAACGAACACAGCGGTTTGGTCTCACCGTAGCTTTGTAACTGATAGATGCACACACACTACATGTTAATGTTTTTAAATGTCTGTAAATTGAAAAGTATTTTGTCTGTAATGTATTTTTCGTTATATGTCGGACCCCAGTAAGACTAGCCGTCGCTTTTATGATAAGAAACGTTACAATACGATACAGGCAGAAATGCATAATGTTTGGCCCTTGGCAAACTGCATTGTTGCATAAAAGCCCAATTGTCTCTTCCCTATATCTCACCCCCTGTGTCTCTGTACCCTGTAGGAGGCCTGCTGTGCATATGTGTTGATAGTGACAGCAGTGTACTGGGTATCAGAAGCTGTACCCCTGGGAGCCGCTGCCCTCGTACCAGCCTTCCTATACCCACTGTTCGGAGTGCTCAAGTCCAGCGAGGTCAGTAAACTATCACTCACTCTACTCTCTCTTTCTCTCACTCTCTGCTAAGGGCACTGAGGACCAGGAGTGCGCACACACACATACACACACACACAAATATACACATGCCTCTCAAAACACATACACTAAACAAAAACGTTTTTTTTTTTTAGAGGGGTAGATCAGCTTTAATATTGCAGATGGATTGTAACTTCCATCAATGTAATTGTCTGCATCACTTCCAATCCACCATATTTTCCCGCAAATATATATATATACATATACAGTACTAGTCAAAAGTTTGGACACACCTACTCATTCAATGGTTTTTCTTTATTTGTACTATTTTCTACATCGTAGAATAGTAGTGAAGACATCAACACTATGAAATAACACATATGGAATCATGTAGTAACCAAAAAAGTGTTAAACAAATCAAAATATATTTTATATTTGAGATTCTTCAAATAGACACCCTTTGCCTTGATGACAGCTTTGCACACTCTTGGCATTCTCTCAACCAGTTTCACCTGGAATGCTTTTCCAACAGTCTTGAAGGAGTTCCCACATATGCTGAGCACTTGTTGGCTGCTTTCCTTTCACTCTGCCGTCTGACTCATCCCAAACCATCTCAATTGGGTTGAGGTCGGGGGATTGTGGAGGCCAGGTCATCTGATGCAGCACTCCATCACTCTCCTTCTTGGTAAAATAGCCCGTACACAGCCTGGAGGTGTGTTGGGTCATTGTCCTGTTGAATAACAAATGATAATCCCACTAAGCCCAAACCAGATGGGATGGCGTATCGCTGCAGAATGCTCTGGTAGCCATGCTGGTTAAGTGTGCCTTGAATTCTAAATAAATCACAGACAGGGTCACCAGCAAAGCACATCATAACACCTGGTCCAGCAAAGCACACCATAACACCTGGTCCTCCATGCTTTACGGTGGGAAATACACATGTGGAGATCATCCGTTCACCAACACCACATCTCACAAAGACACAGCGGTTGGAACCAAAAATCTCAAATTTGGACTCCAGACCAAAGAACACATTTCCACCGGTCTAATGTCCATTGCAATTGTTTCTTGGCCCAAGCAGGTCTCTTCTTATTATTGGTGTCCTTTAGTAGTAGTTTCTTTGCAGCAATTCGACAATGAAGGCCTGATTCACACAGTCCCTTTTGAACAGTTGATGTTGAGATGTGTCTGTTACTTGAACTCTGTGAAGCATTTATTTGGGGTGCAATTTCTGAGGCTGGTAACTCTACTGAACTTATCCTCTGCAGCAGAGGTAACTCTGGGTATTCCATTCTTGTGGTGGTCCTCATGAGAGCCAGTTTCATCATAGCGCTTGATGGTTTTTGCGACTGCACTTGAAGAAACTTTCAAAGTGCTTGAAAGTTTCCGTATTGACTGACCTTCATGTCTTAAAGTAATGGTGGACTGTCATTTCTCTTTGCTTATTTGAGCTGTTCTTGCCATAATATTGACTTGGTCTTTTACCAAATAGGGCTATCATCTGTATACCCCCCCTACCTTGTCACAACACAACTTATTGTCTCAAATGCATTAAGAAGGAAAGAAATTCCACAAATTAACTTTTAAGAAGGCACACCTGTTAATTGAAATGCATTCCTGGTAACTACCTCATGAAGCTGGTTGAGAGGATGCCAAGAGTGTGCAAAGCTGTCATCATGGCTATTTGAAGAATCTCAAATATAAAATATATTTAGATTTGTTTAACACTTTTTCGGTTACTACATGATTCCATATGTGTTATTTCATAGTTTTGATGTGTTCACTATTATTCTACAATGTAAAAAATAGTAAAAATAAAGAAAAACCCTTCAATGAGTAGGTGTGTCCAAACTTTTGACTGGTAGTGTACATACATGCACATACATGCGCTGACTGTGGGAAGAGCTTTGAGAATTGCTGGGGACTGGGGCCTCACCGGTGTCACGAACCAGAGGGCACTAAACCTAAGGACACTAAGCCTGTGATCTGTCTGGAAGTCTACTTCCATTGCTCCGAATGTGGCAAGATCCTCACTACTCCTACAAGCCTGAACACTCACATGCGCATCCACACCGGAGAGAAGCCTTACGAATGCAAAGAG
Source organism: Coregonus clupeaformis (assembly GCF_020615455.1). NCBI lineage: Eukaryota > Metazoa > Chordata > Actinopteri > Salmoniformes > Salmonidae > Coregonus > Coregonus clupeaformis. Next base: position 649,732 of record NW_025533480.1, on the reverse strand, counting down.
TGCGGCAAAAGATTCTCGAACAACAGCAGTTAAGGCAAACACCTGCTAATACACAAGGGGGTCAAATAATTCAAATGCCAGGATTGTGGGAAGGCTTTCGCCCAGGCAAACCTTCTCAGGAATCACATGACTGTTCACTCTGGTGAGAGAAAGTTATCCTGCTCCCAATGTGACAAGTGGTATGCATACAGGGGTAGTCTGGAGCTTCACCTGCACGTACACTCAGGGGAGAGACCTTTCAAATGTACGGTGTGTGGTAAAGACTTTGCTGACAAATGTTATCTGAAAACACACCTGATTATACACAACAACCAGAAAAACTACCATTGTGGGGTTTGTGGGCGGAAGTTCATAAGGCTTGGGTTGTTGAAGTTACACATGCGCTCACACACCGGGGAGAGGCCCTACCACTGCACAGTGTGCGACAATACGTTTTTTAGACTCTCACACCTGAAGAACCATCATCTCACTCACACAGGTGAGAAACCATACACCTGCACCGAGTGCGGTAAACGCTTCACTCAGTCTGGAGATCTGGCCAAACACAAGCGCTTTCACACTGGGGAAAGGCCATTTGAATGTTCTGAATGCCACAGCCGGTTTATCTGTTCAGGTTCTCTGACCCTGCACAGGACCCACACTCACCGTGATGTAAAGCCATACTCCTGCCAAGAGTGTGGGAAGAGCTTTTATGAACAGAGTCACGTTAAAGTCCACATGAAAATCCACAAGGGGAAACCGTATCACTGGACTTTTTCTTTGCAACTCTGCCTAGAAGGTCAGAATCCCGGAGTCGCCTCTTCACTGTTGACGTTGAGACTGGTGTTTTGCGGGTACTATTTAATAAGTACGTAAAATGATAAACTTGGATTAGCAAACACAACGTGCCATTGGAACACAGGACTGATGGTTGCTGATAATGGGCCTCTGTACGCCTATGTAGATATTCCATTAAAAATCAGCCATTTCCAGCTACAATAGCCATTTACAACATTAACAATGTCTACACTGTATTTCTGATCAATTTGATGTTATTTTAATGGACAAAAAAATTGCTTTTCTTTTGAAAACAAGGACATTTCTAAGTGACCCCACATTTTTGAAAGGTAATGTACATACATATAAATACATGATCCGAGTAACCCATTAACCCCTGCTGGACAGGAAATAGTCTGTCATTAAACCAGCCCCAAGTGGCCCCAATGACCACCATTAATCTATCCCTCTCCTCACTATATCAGTGTTACATAAAAAAGAACCACTGAGTTGCTCATGTGATCCGATCGCATGGACAAAACCTGCCAAAGCAGGCTGTTAGTGTTATTATAAGCTCTTGTAATCGTGTTTGGTAAATATGCATGTTTTTATGCAACTCTTTGCTCTGATGACTACACTTGTGTACTGTACTGAGTGCTGCCCTCTCACACCTCACCTTGCCTCACCAATAGGATTGCTTTACCTCAGTTTTATCCTGGCACAAACAGGAAGGTGTTACGCGTAACACCTTCCCCCCTGCCCTCTCACATGCCGTGCCTCGGTTTTTGGGTCACATTTTAGTTCACATGTCTTCAATCATAAATGTTTGGAAAGGAGCAAAGCTCAGACGTGTTGATCCAACTGATCCATCTGTGTTGACTGAGCCCATCCTGGAGTGCAGTATGTGCTTCTCAGAACTCAACAGAGGGGTTCTGACTAAAGATGAGAACTGGACAAAGACTGGAGAGCAGTCATGATGGTCTAGTTCCTATTATAATAAAAGGTCAATTCTCTGTAGTTAGAGGTCATGACCTGTGGTGGTATACAACAGTATACTGACCAGTGACATAATAAAAAATTATAATAATATGCCATTTAGCAGACACTTTTATCCAAAGCGACTTACAGTCATGTGTGCATACATTTTTACGTATGGGTGGTCCCGGGGATCGAACCCACTACCCTGGCGTTACAAGCGCCATGCTCTACCAATTGAGCTACAGTGACCATGGCAGAAACAGCTCAGATTAACTTGGGGGGAGAAACTGCAAATACTGATTTCTTTTCAGAAAACATGAACACAGAAGAGGTCAAAGTAAAAAAACAAACAAAAAAAAAACATTTGACTGAATCCAGGTGTGTGTTCGTGTGAGCCCCATGTAAGGATTGAGTGTATATGTGCGTATAGAGTGCTATAAATACTGTGTGGTTGTCTTTGGTACAGGTAGCTGCAGAGTACTGTAAGGACACCACTCTGCTGCTGATGGGGGTAATCTGTCTGGCGGCCTCCATAGAGAAATGGAACCTCCACAAACGCATCGCTCTACGCATGGTCATGATCGCTGGAGCCAAGCCTGGCATGTAAGGACGCAGCTACCATAACACACACACGTGCATGTGCACACTAGCATATATAAATATCCTGTGTGTATTCTCAGGTTGGTGCTGGGTTTCATGTGCTGTACAGTCTTCCTGTCCATGTGGCTTAGTAACACCTCCACCACTGCCATGGTGATGCCTATCGCTGAGGCCGTCCTGCAGCAGCTCATCTGCACCGGCGTGGCCGACACCCAGGAAGACTCCGAAACTGTCGAGGCCACCGAGGACAACTGCCTCAGCGGTATGGCTGCCCCCTCACTGCCTGCAGTAAACATCTCAGTGATATGATAAATTGTACATACAGTTGAAGTCGGAGGTTTACATACACCTTAGCCAAATACATTTAAACTCAGTTTTTCACAATTCCTGACATTTAATCCTAGTAAAAAGTCCCTGTCTTAGGTCAGTTAGGATCACCACTTTATTTTAAGAATGTGAAATGTCAAAATAATAGTAGAGAGAATGATTTATTTCAGCTTTTATTTATTTCATCACATTCCCAGTGGGTCAGAAGTTTACATACACTCAGTTAGTATTTGGTAGCATTGCCTTTAAATTGTTTAACTTGGGTCAAACGTTTCGGGTAGCCTTCCACAAGCTTCCCACAATAAGTTGGGTGAATTTTGGCCCATTCCTCCTGACAGAGCTGGTGTAACTGAGTCAGGTTCGTAGGCCTCCTTGCTCGCACACGCTTTTTCAGTTCTGCCCACAAATCTTCTATAGGATTGAGGTCAGGGCTTTGTGATGGCCTCTCCAATACCTTGACTTTGTTGTCCTTAAGCCATTTTGCCACAACTTTGGAAGTATGCTTGTGGTCATTGTCCATTTGGAAGACCATTTGCGACCAAGCTTTAACTTCCTGACTGATGTCTTGAGATGTTGCTTCAATATATCCATATAATTTTCCTTCCTCATGATGCCATCTATTTTGTGAAGTGCACCAGTCCCTCCGGCAGCAAAGCACCCCCACTGCATGATGCTGCCACCCCCGTGCTTCACGGTTGGGATGGTGTTATTCGGCTTGCAAGCGTCCCCCTTTTTCCTCCAAACATAACGATGGTCATTATGGCCAAACAGATCTATTTTTGTTTCATCAGACCAGAAGACATTTCTCCAAAAAGTACGATCTTTGTCCCCATGTGCAGTTGCAAACCGTAGTCTGGCTTTTTTATGGCGGTTTTGGAGCAGTGGCTTCTTCCTTGCTGAGCGGCCTTTCAGGTTATGTCGATATAGGACTCGTTTTACTGTGGATATAGATATTTTTGTACCTGTTTCCTCCAGCATCTTCACAAGGTCCTTTGCTGTTGTTCTGGGATTGATTTGCACTTTTCCCACCAAAGTACGTTCATCTCTAGGAGACAGAACGCGTCTCCTTCCTGAGCGGTATGACGGCTGCGTGGTCCCATGGTGTTTTATACTTGCGTACTATTGTTTGTACAGATGAACGTGGTACCTTCAGGCTTTTGGAAATTGCTCCCAAGGATGAACCAGACTTGTGGAGGTCTACAATTTTTTTTCGGAGGTCTTGGCTGATTCTTTTGATTTTCCCATGATGTCAAGCAAATAGGCACTGAGTTTGAAGGTAGGCCTTGAAATACATCCACAGGTACACCTCCAATTGACTCAAATTATGTCAATTAGCCTATCAGAAGCTTCTAAAGCCATGACATCATTTTCTGGAATTTTCCAAGCTGTTTAAAGGCACAGTCAACTTAGTGTATGTAAACTTCTGACCCCACTGGAATTGTGATACAGTGAATTATAAGTGAAATAATCTGTCTGTAAACAATTGTTGGAAAAATTACTTGTGTCATGCACAAAGTAGATGTCCTAACCGACTTGCCAAAACTATAGTTTGTTAAAAAGAAATTTGTGGAGTGGTTGAAAAACGAGTTTTAATGACTCCAACCTAAGTGTATGTAAACTTCCGACTTCAACTGTAACTATAATCGTTAAATGGTTTTGTTTTGCTTCTTTGCAGACAAGGAAGAGAATCTGGAAAAGAACCAACTAGAGCGTCTGTATCGCAGAGACAGGTAAGACCTGAGGAGATTTGAGACAATCACTGAAGAATCACATACAATATAGTCTTGCAGTCCACATCATGAAAACAACTCCAGTGTTAAAATTATGAACATGTTGTGTTTTATCCACAGCTGTATGAAGCAGGAGCTCTGCACTCTGACTGAGGTGAGGATATAAACCTTTGTAAATCTGTGTAAGAATATCTGTTGTTCCATTCTTTTACATCAACGATAATTCTCCATTGCGTGTTTTGTTCTCTCAGTTGCCGACTGTGGAGTCTAACGGGACTGGTAGGAAGGCCAGTAACGCTAGTCTGGGCCAGTTGTCCCTCAAGCAGACCAATGGACACCTGCCATCGGTCAGTAGACACACACTCCACACACAGGGCCATAACCAGGGTTTGAGTTTTAGTGAGGTCCGGAAAGAGGGGTCTTGAACCCCCCATTTATTGCTATTTGGAAAACAGCAAAAACAAGCAAAAATAACCCCCAGCCATTATCACCTTGGCTGCTGTAGGTTAATTCACCTCAGTCGATCTACAAACACATACCCCTGAAAGGGGGGAAATATGAGAAATGATTCACACTGACACGTAGCATCAGCGACTGTTCAGTCAGTTGTAATGATGAATTGCATAAAATCATCTTCACATAGATATCTATTTTCTGAAATGACATAGCGTTTACATTTGTATTCCTAATCAAACAGACATCAATCCTAACTTGTTTGATAAGATTGGTAATGATTTTCTCAGGGACCCCACATGGGGCATCGACCACAAGTTTGGGAACCACTGTTCTAACCTCTCTCTCTGTTTGCTTCCTCTCTCTCTTTCTGTCTCCTATGGTTCCCTCTGCATGTATTGCGGCTTGCCTCAGCCTCACCACTCTTAGTAGCCTACTCTCTGTAAAGCAAAGTTTTTATGAGAACTTAGTAGCATATTTTTTGCTGGTCCGTGCTATCCGGGATCCTTGGGACATCCCTACCCCATTGAAGATGATATTTAAATGGTTATGGTAAGGGTTAAGGTTAGGGTTAGGTAGGGGTTTTGGTTAGAGTTAAGGTTAGGGTAGGGACGTACCAAAGATCCCAGATAGCAATGGCAATATTTTAACGTTAGACCTCCTGTAGCTCAATTGGTAGAGCATGGCGCTTGCAACGCCAGGGTTGTGGGTTCGATTCCCACGGGGGGGGCAGTTTGAAACATTTATGCACTCACTAACTGTAAGTCGCTCTGGATAAGAGCGTCTGCTAAATGACTAAAATCTTAACGTTAACTTCTTACTTCATAGCTGGCTAATTAATACTAGCCAGAGCCCTTCAATGTTACTGCCGGCAGCTAGCCACCTGACTGACAAATCTATATCACAGGAGGTTGGTGGCACCTTAATTGGGGAGTACGGGCTCGTGGTAATGGTTGGAGCAGAATTAGTGGAATGTTATCAAATACATCAAATACATTTAAAAAAAAACATGTATTTGTCACATGCGCCGAATACAACCGGTGTAGACCTTACCGTGAAATGCTTACTTAACCAACAGTGCAGTTCAAGAAATATTTACTAAATAAACAAAAGTAAAAAATAAAATAAAAAGTAACACAATAAAATTACATAACAATAACGAGGCTATATACAGTAACCAGTACCAAGTCAATGTGCGGGGGTACAGGTTAGTCGAGGTATTTGAACATGTAGGTAGGGGTAAAGTGACTATACATAGATAAAACTGGGGGTGTCAATGTAAGTAGTCCGGGTGGCCATTTTATTAATTGTTCAGCAATTTTATAGCTTGGTGGTAGAAGCTGTTAAGGAGCCTTTTGGACCTAGTCTTGGCGCTCCGGTACCGTTTGCCGTGCGGTAGCAGAGAGAACAGTCTATGACTTGGGTGACTGGAGTCTTTGACAATTTTTTGGGCCTTCCTCTGACACCGCCTAGTATATAGGTCCTGGATGGCAGGAAACTTGGCCTCAGTGATGTATTGGGCCATACGCACTACCCTCTGTAGCGCCTTACGGTTGGATGCCGAGCAGTTGCCATACCAGGCGGTGATGCAACCAGTCAGGATACTCTCGATGGTGGAGCTGTATAACTTTTTGAGGATCTGGGGACCCATGCTAAATCTTTTCAGTCTCCTGAGGGGGAAAAGGTGTTGTCGTGCCCTCTTCACGACTGTCTTGGTGTGTTTGGACCATAAAAGTTTGTTGGTGATGTGGACACCAATGAACTTGAAACTCTCGACCCGCTCCACTTCAGCCCCGTCGATGTTAATGGCGGCCTGTTTGGCCCTCCTTTTCCTGTAGTCCACAATCATCTCCTTTGTCTTGCTCACATTGAGGGAGAGGTTGTTGTCCTGGCACCACACTGCCAGGTCTCTGACCTCCTCCCTACAGGCTGTCTCATCGTTGTCGGTGATCAGGCCTACCACTGTTGTGTCGTCAGCAAACTAAATGATGTTGTTGGAGTCGTGCTTGGCCACACAGTCGTGGGTGAACAGGGAGTACAGGAGGGGACTAAGCACGCACCCCTGAGGGGCCCAGGTGTTGAGGATCAGAGTGGCAGATGTGTTGTTGCCTACCCTTACCACCTGCGGGCGGCCCGTCAGGAAGTCCAGGATCCAGTGAGGGAGGTGTTTAATCCCAGGGACCTTAGCTTAGTGATGAGCTTTGTGGGCACTATGGTGTTGAACGCTGAGCTGTAGTGAATGAACAGCATTCTCACATAGGTGTTCCTTTTATCCAGGTGGGAAAGGGCAGTGTGGAGTGCGATTGAGATTGCGTCATCTGTGGATCTGTTGGGGCGGTATGCGAATTGGAGTGGGTCTAGGGTTTCTGGGATGATTGTGTTGATGTGAGCCATGACCAGCCTTTCAAAGCACTTCATGGCTACCGACGTGAGTGCTACAGGGCGGTAGTCATTTAGGCAGGTTACCTTCGCATTCTTGGGCACAGGGACTATGGTGGTCTGCTTGAAACATGTAGGTATTACAGACTCTGTCAGGGAGAGGTTGAAAATGTCAGTGAAGACACTTGCCAGTTGGTCCGTGCATGCTCTGAGTACACGCCCTGGTAATCCGTCTGGCCCTGCGGCCTTGTGAATGTTGACCTGTTTAAAGGTCTTGCTCACATCGGCTACGGAGACCGTGATCACACAGTTGTCCAGAACAGCTGGTGCTCTCATGCATGCTTCAGTGTTGCATGCCTCGAAGCGAGCCTAAAAGGCATTCAGCTCGTCTGGTAGCCTCGCGTCACTGGGCAGATCGCGGCTGGGTTTCCCTTTGTAGTCCGTAATAGTTTGCAAGCCCTGCCACATCAGATGTGCGTCAGAGCCAGTGGTTTCCATGTGTTTGATGCCATTCCATTTGCTCCGTTCCAGCCATTACTATGAGCCGTCCTCCCCTCAGCAGCCTCCACTGATCTACATAGCCACACATATCTATAAGCGACTACCAGTTGTGCACTCATTCTCAGAAATACATTTTTTGTTTCTTTGGGGATGTCTGTAGACACGGCAGGAGTCGCAGGACGGTTTTAAAATTGCAAACACACTGTCAGCAGCCTCTACAGTTTTGCCTACTTCTCTAGTGAGCCGACTCTGGGGAAGTTCGTTTCACATCTCATGCCCTCGGCCTGTGCCGCGAGAGGACGGAGTTAGCCGTTTGAGAAAGTGGTAAATGTGCTGCTAAAAAGGCAAATCCAGGAGGCAAATCCGGGGGACGCATGTGAACATAACTAACAAACCACTATTCATGATTCCACTCGTTCGCAAAGAGGCAGGCTCAATTAGAACTCAGTCAGATCAAGAATATAAGCATTCTGAGCTTTGACCAACGCTGGGAGCAATATTTATGTATATACATGTTTATATATTTCTTCATTTCACAAACAGTGACTCACTATACTTGTTCCTCTCTCTGTTCCAGACAGCAATCAGCATCCCAGAGCCTAAGAAGGAGAAGGAGAGCAAGGACTCTCGCTACCCCACCAAGAGAGATCATATGATCTGTAAATGTCTGTCTCTCAGCATCACGTACGCCGCCACCATCGGAGGCCTCATCACCATCACCGGCACCTCCACCAACCTTATCTTCGCTGAACAGTTCAACAAGTAAGCTACATTACCATACACTGCATTGAATGCAGTTCAATAGGTACAATACCATACACTACCCCAATGCAGTTCAATAGGTCCAATTTGTAAGTCGCTCTGGATAAGAGCGTCTGCTAAATGACGTAAATGTAAATGTAAATGTATGGCCTATCAATACACTATCAGACAAATATCCCATGTGTAACAGTATTGCCAACCTGGGCTCAAACCATGGACCTTCTGAACACATCGACAACAGGCACCCACAAAGCATCGTTACCTATCGCTCCACAAAAGCCACGGCCCTTGCAGAGCAAGAGAAACAACTACTTCAAGGTCTCTGAGAAAATGACGTCACCAATTGAAACACTACTAGTGTGCACCGCTAACTAGCTAGCCATTTCACACCAGTTACAGTCATCCCTCTTTGACCTCCTTCTCTGCAGCAACTCCAGCAGCTGGGGAGAGCCCAACTGAGTTATCCGGGTCACGGCACCAATGTAACAGTATTGCTTCCTTCCCTCTCCTTGCCTCAACCTGGGCTCGAACCAGTGACCCTCTGAACACATCGACAACAGACACCAATGAAGCATTGTTACCTATCTCTCCACAAAAGCCACGGGAAGCCAAGGGAAACACCTAGGTCTCAGAGCAAGTGATGTCACCAATTGAAACGCTACCAGTGTGCACCGCTAACTAGCTAGCCATTTCACACTGGTTACACAGTCTATTGATATCAACAAAATAGAGTACCACACATTGCTCACTACTAGATACAATACCTGACAAATACCCCATACCGTGTCAATATCAGCCAAATAACAATCTGTCATTTCTGTCTCAGTGAAACGTTTAATGGATCGATAAAGATGGTTGATTAGATGAATGATACCAATGTTCCCTCAAAATCTTGGGGGCACTGAGCAACTTTTAGGTCTTGTGAGCGGCAACTTGAACATTGTGAGAATGTTGTGCAACGTCCGTCGTACGTTTACAGTGAACACTGAGGCTGTACCCTTACAGTTTTAGACAGTAGCCAATAGGCTGTTGTGGCTATTTGAGCATAATGTAGGCCTACCAACAAAACCAATGGAGCAAATCCCATAACATTTTCACATGGAAATAGCTTTGGATTTAAATGATATAGCCTACAGTAGCCTATATGTGTTGTTCAATGCTGACCTACATTGCATGAGACTTTTAAAAACGTTTTTACATTATGAAGGGCTTAAATTAATTAATGCTTTTTCACTTGGTCTGTAACACCATGGGCCAAATAGCTGACTGTAAATTGCATTGTATTGTGTTGTATGATGCAAGAAACCACTTTTCAAAATAAAATGAATTATTATTACCATACAGAGAATTAGACAATGTAGGCAACCTGTGACACTCTGGCTCTAGGACTTTTGTATGTGAGCTAGAGTGTATGTTGTTTTGTTGGGGATTTGGGTGTTTTTCTATGTTGGTAGTTCTGTCGGGTGTATTTCTATGTTTGCAGGTCTGTGGGTTGGTTTTCTAGGTGTTGTATGTTGTAGTCAATGACTCCCAATCGGAGGTAACGAGTGTCAGCTGTCGGCTCGTTATCTCTGATTGGGAGCCATATTTAAACTGTCAGTTTTCACCTTTGTTTTGTGGGTTATTGTTCCAAGTTCAGTGTATTGTTACGTTAGGACTTCACTATCGTCTTTTGTTGTTTTTACGTGGTTGCTTTATAAATAAAGTCATCATGTTCACTCCACGCGCTGCGTATTGGTCCGCTCCTTCCGACGATCGTGACAGAATAACCCACCGTAAAGGAACCAAGCAGCGCGTCCAGGAACAAAGGGTCTGGACATGGAAGGAACTGGTGGAAGGTAAAGGGTCCTGGACTTGGGAGGAGATCCTAGATGGTATGGATCGCCGACCATGGAACGAGACGGTGGAGAGGCGACGGCGAGAGGAGCAACGGCATCAGCAGGGCCATCATCGTCGGAAGGACGAGAGGCAACCCCTAGAAATTTTTGGGGGGGGGCACATGGCTTGGGCGACGGAGCAGCAGGAGGCTGCCACAAGGCAGAGTCAGAGGGCTGCCAGGTTAAGGGGGCTGACGGAGGCAGAGAAGGGACGGATTCAGTGGGCTACCAGGTCAAGGGGGCAACTGGGTAAAGCAGGGAAGGAAAGTGTTGAGGCACGGCGTGAGGTACTGGGGTGTGTAACCAGTTCGGTCCGGCCCGTTCCTAGTCCCGTGGTGCAGCCAGTAGTGTGTGTTCCCGTACGGTACGGCCTGTTCCGGTCCCTCGCACTAAGGATACGGTGCGCGTCGCCAGCCCAGCCCGGCCTGTTCCTACTCCTCGCACCAGGGATACGGTGCGCCGCCAACCCGGCCCGGCCTGTTCCGGCCACTCGCACCAGGGATACGGTGCGCGTCGCCAGCCCAGCCCGGCCTGTTCCTACTCCTCGCACCAGGGATACGGTGCGCTTCGCCAACCCGGCCCGGCCTGTTCCGGCCACTCGCACCAGGGATACGGTGCGCGTCGCCAGCCCAGCCCGGCCTGTTCCTACTCCACGCACCAGGGATACGGTGCGCCGCCAGCCCGGCCCGGCCTGTTCCGGCCACTCGCACCAGGGATACGGTGCGCCGCCAACCCCGGCCCGGCCTGTTCCGGCCACTCGCACCAGGGATACGGTGCGCGTCGCCAGCCCAGCCCGGCCTGTTCCTACTCCACGCACCAGGGATACGGTGCGCCGCCAGCCCGGCCCGGCCTGTTCCGGCCACTCGCACCAGGGATACGGTGCGCGTCGCCAGCCCAGCCCGGCCTGTTCCTACTCCACGCACCAGGGATACGGTGCGCGTCGCCAGCCCCGCCCGGCCTGTTCCTGCTCTCCGCACTAGGGCGTTATGGGAGTCCCCAGGGTCCAGCATGCCCTGTTCCGGCTCCCCGCACTAGGCGTTATGGGAGTCCCCAGGGTCCAGCATGCCCTGTTCCGGCTCCCCGCACTAGGCGTCATGTGTGCGTTCCCAGGGTCCAGCAAGCCCTGTTGCTTCTCTCCGCACTCAGCCCTGAGATGCGTGTCCTCAGCCCGGTACCTCCTGTTCCGGCACCACGCACCAGGCCTACGATGCGCCTCAGACGGTCAGAGTCTGCCGTCTGCCCAACGGGGCCTGAACTGTCCGGTCTGCCCAACGGGGCCTGAACTGTCCGTCTGCCCAACGGGGCCTGAACTGTCCGTCTGCCCAACGCCGCCTGAACTGTCCGTCTGCCCAACGGGGCCTGAACTGTCCGTCTGCCCAACGGGGCCTGAACTGTCCGTCTGCCCAACGCCGTCTGAACTGCCCGTCTGCCCAACGCCGTCAGAGCCTTCCGCCAGACAGGATCAGCCAGAGCCTTCTGCCAGACAGGATCAGCCAGAGCCTTCCGCCAGACAGGATCAGCCAGAGCCTTCCGCCAGACAGGATCAGCCAGAGCCTTCTGCCAGACAGGATCAGCCAGAGCCTTCCGCCAGACAGGATCAGCCAGAGCCTTCCGCCAGACAGGATCAGCCAGAGCCTTCCGCCAGACAGGATCAGCCAGAGCCTTCTGCCAGACAGGATCAGCCAGAGCCTTCTGCCAGACAGGATCAGCCAGAGCCTTCTGCCAGACAGGATCAGCCAGAGCCTTCTGCCAGACAGGATCAGCCAGAGCCTTCTGCCAGACAGGATCAGCCAGAGCCTTCCGCCAGCCAGGATCCGCCAGAGCCGTCCAGCCAGGATCCGCCTGAGCCAGCCAGCCAGGATCTGCCCCTCAGTCCGGTGCTGCCCTTTAGTCAGGTGCTGCCCCTTGGCCCGGTGCTGCCCCTTGGTCCGGTGCTGCCCCTTAGTCCGGTGCTGCCACTTAGTCCGGTGCTGCCCCTTAGTCAGGTGCTGTCCCTTAGTCCGGTACTGCCTACTAAACAGTTTGTGACTGTGGTGGGGTGGGGATCACGACCGGGGCCAGAGCCACCACCGTGGACAGACGCCCACCCAGACCCTCCCCTAGAGCGTATGCTGGTGCGCCCGGAGTGCGCACCTTTAGGGGGGGGTACTGTGACACTCTGGCTCTAGGACTTTTGTATGTGAGCTAGAGTGTATGTTGTTTTGTTGGGGATTTGGGTGTTTTTCTATGTTGGTAGTTCTGTCGGGTGTATTTCTATGTTTGCAGGTCTGTGGGTTGGTTTTCTAGGTGTTGTATGTTGTAGTCAATGACTCCCAATCGGAGGTAACGAGTGTCAGCTGTCGGCTCGTTATCTCTGATTGGGAGCCATATTTAAACTGTCAGTTTTCACCTTTGTTTTGTGGGTTATTGTTCCAAGTTCAGTGTATTGTTACGTTAGGACTTCACTATCGTCTTTTGTTGTTTTTACGTGGTTGCTTTATAAATAAAGTCATCATGTTCACTCCACGCGCTGCGTATTGGTCCGCTCCTTCCGACGATCGTGACACAACCCCTCTGCCGATTGGCTTATTTGCATATTCAAGCCTGTCTCAAAATACAACACTGCCCCTTCAATTAAGACATACCATTTTTACCTGACTGGCTTTTTAAAGACCGTTTGAAATGTAGCCTACACGTTTTGTGCTCTTGTAGGAAGCGCTTGAAATGTAGCCTACACGTTTTGTGCTCTTGTAGGATGCGGTAACTCCCCATTGCTGACCTATACTAATCTATAACTGGGCTAATAACTCGCTAACTAGCAAAGAATATCAACAAATGTGCACACGCGCGGGCTCTGCACTCTGATCTGAAAAGCGCGAGTGATTGAAAGATTGCTCGTGGGCTACCCACGCCAATATAAATTCTACTCCGTTGAATTATGCCTCTGCCTACAACAAAATCACAGACTCAATCTTGCAAAGTTAGATTTGTTTTGGTTTGTTGCATTGAAAAGGGCCTGATTATAATGTTGATTCGATCACAGAAAAAACGTTATCTATATAGTGCAAATTAATGGGGCGAAATCAGTTTAATTTCAATCTCTTGCGTCTCTGCGCCGCATGGCATTTCTTCTGCTCCGCAGTCCTGGAGGAAGTGCGCAGTTTAGAGGGAACATTGAATGATACGATATGTCATGTTTAACTCAGTGACCGAGGGTGTCAGGGACCAGAGGAAACAAAAGAACAAAGAGGCCTGGGATTGATGGATTGGTGTAAACCCTCTCAACAATCCCACAAAGCGGATTTCCTGGGCACCATAATAAACCAGCTAGGCTAAACCAGGGAAAATCGCCTCTTTTCATCTAAAAGTTTGTTGGACAAAGGTAACGCTGACTGTGTATATATCAGACTTCCTTCTCCCCCGTCTATCCCCCTCCTTTCCTCCATCCCTCCCTCCCCAGTGCAAGTATAATATGTGAGTCAGTATTAAGTAACTCCTTCACATATAGCTCTGTCAAACTGGGGCTCAGATTGGTGAAGGACAGCTCTGTGAGTCAGGGGGTTTGCTGGTGATCTCCAAAATATGATTTATTGTCTGAGGAGCTATAACAGGTCCACACGAATGAAACCAGTAGGCATTTGTATCCTGCTACTGCGGGAACAGGGAGTTCCAACAGTGAGCAATGTTCACAACAACACCAGACCAGACCCATCATCTAAACACTGGTATGCAGATTTGTCAAAGCAGTCAATAGTCTGCGAAATGGCACATATTACTGTATTATATTATATTGATAGTCAATGGTGATAATACAAGTAATTAATGATACTCAATATAATCTCCCTTGCATCTAATATACAATGAGACCAGATTCCAAAAGATTCCTTCAACATCAATAGTCATTAAAGGGATACTTTAGGATTTTGGCAATGAAGCCCTTTATCTACTTCCCCAGAGTAAGATGAACTCATGGATAAAATTTTTATGTCTGCACGCAGAGACATAAAATTGATATCCACAAGTTCATCTTACTCTGGGGAAGTAGATAAAGGGCTTCATTGCCAAAATCCTGAAGTATCCCTTTAAGTGACATAATGATAAATCATTTAATGGTGTCATAAAGTTGGACAGCTGAGAGGCTCCTTAAAGTAAGTGTACTGTAACCTCCAGCCAGACTATAGTGTGTGTATGTACAGTGCATTTGAAAAGTATTCAGACCCCTTGACTTATTCCACATTTTGTTACGTTACAGCCTTATTCTAAAATTGATTAAATAAATAAAATCCTCATCAATCTACACACAATACCCCATAATGACAAAGTGAAAACAGGTTTTTAGACATTTTTGCAAATGTTTTAGAAATACCTTATTTACATAAGTATTCAGACCCTTTGCTATGAGACTCGAAATTGAGCTCAGGTGCATCCTGTTTCCATTGATCACCCTTGAGATGTTTCTACAACTTGATTGAAGTCCACCTATGGTAAATTCAATTGATTGTCAATTGATTGGACATGATTTGGAATGGCACACACCTGTCTATATAAGGTCCCACAGTTGACAGTGCATGTCAAAGCAAAAACCAAGCCATGAGGTCGAAGGAATTGTCCGTAGAGTTCCGAAACAGGATTGTTTCGAGGCACAGATCTGGAGAAGGGTACCAAAAAAATTCTGCAGCATTGAAGGTCCCCAAGAACACAGTGGCCTCCATCATTCTTAAATGGAAGAAGTTTGGAACCACCCAGACTCTTGCTAGAGCTGGCCCTCTGGCCAATCTGAGCAATCGGGGGAGAAAGGCCTTGGTCAGGGAGGTGAGCAAGAACCCGATGGTCACTCTGACAGAGCTCCAAAGTTCCTCTGTGGAGATGGGAGAACCTTCCAGAAGGACAACCATCGGTGCAGCACTCCACCAATCAGGCCTTTATGGTAGAGTGGCCAGACGGAAGCCACTTCTCAGTAAAAAGGCACATGACAGCGCGCTTGGAGTTTGCCAAAAAGCACCTAAAGGACTCTCAGACCATGAGAAACAAGATTCTCTGGTCTGATGAAACCAAGATTGAACTCTTTGGCCTGAATGCCAAGCGTCACGTCTGGAGGAAACCTGGCACCATCCCTACGGTGAAGCATGGTGGTGGCAGTATCATGCTGTGGGGATGTTGTTCAGCGGCAGGGACTGGGAGACTAGTCAGGATCGAGGGAAAGATGAATAGAGCAAAGTACAGAGAGATCCTTGATGAAAACCTGGTCTAGAGCGCTCAGGACCTCTGACTGGGGCGAAGGTTCACCTTCCAACAGGACAACGACCCTAAGCACACAACCAAGACAACGCAGGAGTGGCTTCGGGACAAGTCTCTGAATGTCCTTGAGTGGCCCAGCCAGAGCCCGGACAAAGAACCCAATCAAATATCTCTGGAGTGACCTGAAAATAGCGACGCTCCCCATCCAACCTGACAGAGCTTGAGAAGACCTGCAGAGAAGAATGGGAGAAACTCTTCAAATACAGGTGTGCCAAGCTTGTAGCGTCATACCCAAGAAGACTTGAGGCTGTAATCGCTGCCAAAGGTGCTTCAACAAAGTACTGAGTAAAGGGTCTGAATACTTATGTAAATTATATATTTAGCATTTTTTATAAATGTGCAAAAAATTCTGTAACATAACGTGGAAAAAGTCAAGGGGTCTGAAAACTTTCAGACTGCGCTGTATGTACATCATTGGGTGAAACCAACCGAAAGCGAGTATTTGTGTTCGTGAATGGGCGACTCGTTATTTTTATAAATCACAACAAATGACACATGCTATTCATGTGTGTGTGTGTGTATGTATGTGTGCGTGCGCAAACAGGATCTTGCTCGGTACTTCCACATGGAAAAAGGAATGAAAGCCCTCACTAAACCTTGACCTCAGACAGTGGGGGGGGTAAACCTACCCAGGGGGAGGGGAGTTCATTAGACACCCCTGGTCCCAGTGACCCTTACACAGGTGCAATGTCAGGAAACATTGCAATCATATCTAAGATTCATTTTGATATGATATAATCCCTGCTATGGAAAATCCCACTAACAAGGTGTTTTTGCATAGACCCTTCACATTGCTGACTGAGTGGATGGAACCGCAACGGTTCTATTGATTGATTGACTCAACAGTGTTATCTGTAGGAACTGTCAGAATATGCATGTGTTCAGCCTTTTAGTGGGCAGATATCGAACAGCAGAGCAAGTATACGAAGAAGAAGCAGCGAGTCAGCTTGTCTTTCAGCAAACAGCGATATTGCCATATCACTGCCCAGTATTGACAATTACTAGATATCCTTCCACATAGGCCATGGAGGCAGAACATAGGCCTGACCTGACCTTATTCATTGTGTGGTCAATGACCTGCATGATGCCCAGCATAAAGCAAGAAACAATGTGTTTTTTTGGCAACTTTTTCTAATCATAGTTGCACACCTCATAGGCCTATATGTTTTGTTAATGTTTGTATCACAACTAAAGTGACCAACTAACTTCTTAAAATTAAGCACATTAATCTGCTTTACAAGGGGTGTAGAGCCTAACTGGCATACATAAGCAGCGCGTGAGTTTGGGGAAGATAATTTTCACCATAAAAATGCACCTTTATAATAAAAGCATTACATGCATAATCGCATTTGCGGTCACTTTTGATAATGGTGTTTTCCGGCTAATGGAACATTCACGCTTATAGCCTACTGCCGTGTGTGCATTTCTGCGCTTATAATGTGAAGAAATAGCCTAATATTTTATTAATTTGGGATCTATCGCATCCCACAACTGTCCCAGACTATGTTTGGAATATTTATTTATTGCACAGAATACAATAGGTCAACTTTTGTACTATGGGGAACAGTAGATTGACATAGGCTAGTGCTTTTGCTGTTCGTTAGGCCTACTCATCTTGTTGGCTGATGAAATGTAAATGTGGACAGTTCTTCTAATATCTTCAATATGCACCACGGAATTGGATAAGGACACACGCAGTTGGATAATGCCACGGAATTCTAAGCAAATCTTGTCTGCTAAATGAAGTAGCGTAGCCCACAGCCATTTGGCATAGCCAGATCAGGGCCTAACATAAGGACAACTCAGAGTATGCTATTCTGTTCTTCTGAAATAGACTACATTTTCTTCATATCATGTTTCATTAGACCTGTCTAAAATAAATAATGGATTTATTGTGAAGGTGTAGGCTATATTACATGGATGTTCCAAAGGTCTGCATCAGTGGCTTGTAGGCTATGTGTGGAAGCCAGGAGATGCTAAATGTGTTTATGTTAATTAACGGTCAATTACCGTGAGACCGGCAGTTATTTGCTTGACAATCACCAGCTGACGAAATGTTGTGACTGCCACAGCCCTAGTTCTGGGGGAGATGTATGAGATAAAATGCTAAAAAGACTAGTGAAGTCTCCACCCCTCTAAATGGAAACTCTAAGCCAAAGCCCCTCTCCTTCCAAAAATGTTCTGCTTGAAATCCAAGCCTGCACTTTAAGCACAACCTTCACCCAACCCTGATACGTCTAAATAACCAGTGACGGAAAACCAGAACTACTGTTGCTCTATAGCCGTCGCATCCATTTAGTCTGTCCATGAGAGATTACCCTGCAACTAGTAGTCCAACACCATAGACATGACACCAAAAGGTCAGATTCTGAGCCTCTTGGTCGAGATGGCTGGTGTTATACTATGAGGACAATACCCTTACAGATTGTGTGGTGCATTTGGTTTAACGTTAACCATGCTCTCTGTATGTCCTCCCATCACTAACTATTCTCTCTCTCTCTTTCCCCCTTGCAGTCGCTACCCGGATGCGAAGGTGATCAACTTTGGGACCTGGTTCATCTTCAGTTTCCCCATCGCTATCATCATGCTGCTGCTGACCTGGGTCTGGCTGCACTTCCTCTTCCTTGGCTGCAAGTAAGCACCTCGCATGCATGTGAAATGGAGGAAGACACGCACACAGGAACACACACACAGAGACACACACACACATTGTGGAGGTATCTCTGTGATATGACCTTACTGTGTTGTTATGTGTCCAGTTTCAGGGAGACATGCTCGTTGAGTAAAAAGCGTAAGACAAGGAGAGAGATGCTGTCAGAGAGGAGGATCCACGACGAGTACATAAAGCTTGGGCCTATCAGGTGATTTTTAGACTCGTTTTCCAGGACAAGAGACTAGCTGTATAATCATATTTGAGGACTAATTGATGGCCCAAAAGCTGAATGAAAACAATAAAACTGACCTGTGTGTTGTTTCTCCTGTGCTGTAGCTATCCAGAGGTGGTGACAGGAGTGTTCTTCATACTGATGACTCTGCTGTGGTTCACCAGAGAACCAGGCTTCGTACCCGGGTGGACGTCGCTGTTCGAGAAGTACGTAGCTACCTTTTGGTAGTGCACTATAAAAGGGGGGAAATGGCACACTATAGGGTGCTATTTTAAATGCAGTCTATCTCATTGAGACTAACCTTGAATAATGAATGTTAGATTTAAAAAACGGTGTTGTTTAATGTTGTGTTTTGTTCCCGCAGGAAAGGCTACAGGACCGACGCCACTGTCTCTGTGCTGTTGGGCTTCCTGCTCTTCCTCATCCCGGCCCGTCGGCCCTTCTCTCGGGCCCCCAGCACCCCCGCAGGGGAAGGTTCCGCAGAGAGAGACCCAGACCCCCTGGCCCCCATGATCACCTGGAAGGACTTCCAGAATCTCATGCCCTGGGAGATCGTCATCCTGGTGGGAGGGGGCTACGCCTTGGCTGCTGGCTGCAAGGTAGCAGGTTATATACTGTACTACTGTACAAACAACATGTAGGCTACTCACCACAGGGCAGATTTCTTAGGATTAAAACCTTCTCAAACAGCCTAATTCAAGGTGACATACAAGAGCTCTGAAATGGATAATAGGCTATATACACTACCAGGGTTTCTTAAACTATAGTTCGGGACCCAAAGTAGGCCCTGGGTATGTGAGTTATGAGAATACATCTATAATCACACACTATTTGCATAAATCAAACGCCTCAAGCGTCAAACAAAACTGTACTAGGGAAAACATCCATCTTGGCAATAACACAGTGAAATGTAGCTCAACCGAGCTACACGCTCTCACAACAAAACAATCACTCACAAAGACAAGGGGAACAGAGGGAACACTTATACACATACTAATTAGGGGAATGAGCACTAGATGTGTGTGATTGACAAGACATGACAAGTGGAGTGATGAGAATGGGATCAGCAGTAGCTAGTACTCCGGTGACGACGAACGCCGAAGCCTGCCCGAACCAGGAGGGGGGGCAGCCTCGGCGGAAATCGTGACACAATCTATATTACATACATCAAAGACAACTCAGCGTGGTGTCTGATCATGTGGTGTGTGTGTGTCTGGTCGTGTGTGTGTGTGTGTGTTCAGGTTTCGGGGCTGAGTGTGTGGATAGGCAGACAGCTGGAGCCGATGAGTGGTCTCCCCCCGTGGATGGTCACGCTGCTGGCCTGCCTGCTCGTCTCTGCGGTTACAGAGTTCGCCAGCAACCCCGCCACTCTCACCGTGTTCCTACCTATCCTGTCTGCACTGGTAAGAATAACAACAGTCATTCTCTGTCAGTCTTCTCTACCTATCCTCTCTGCACTGGTAAGAATAACAACAGTCATTCTCTGTCAGTCTTCTCTACCTATCCTCTCGATCGTCTCTGGTAAGAACCACACTGTGTTTATACACTCTGCTCCAGAGAGAACCACATTCGTTGTCTATTCTCTCTTCCCTAACTATCCCCTCTAACCCTGAGAGCCCATGAAGAAGAACCTAAGCCCCATCCTTCAATTTCTCCACTTGATTCTTAGTGTCCTCAAATAGCCTACACACTTCTACTCTCCTCTCTCACCATCAACACAGCCATCTGCTCGACTCCTCCCTCTGTGCCACTGTCAATATTATTGAAAGCAGTCAGAGAGACACCCTGTTCCTTTGACACTCAGTAATGGTGACCTCTGTTCTCTTTCTCGCTCAGTCGGAGACCCTGCAGATCAACCCCCTCCACACACTCATCCCCGCCACCATGTGTGTGTCATTTGGGGTCATGCTGCCCGTCGGGAACCCCCCCAACGCCATAGTGTTCAGTTACGGACACGTGCAGATCAGCGACATGGTGAGACACAAACACAAACACATAAGCACAAACCCCACTGGGACGGGACAGCACAGTGCCAAGCAGAATCAAAGGCTGTTGTTGCAAAAACACTCAATTATGACATTTTTATGTAACAGTCCTATTATACAAGATTATAACAGATTTATTTAATAGTCGTAATACCTTTTAATGAGCAGCAATCAGTCACTATAACTAGAGCCCTGTGTTTTGCGCAATCATGTGACATGCCTGGATTTTAACCTTTTATTTAAAGCTTTTTCATCAGTGTTCCCTTTCCTTTTGATTGTCAGATGGTCCAGTACCATACTCAGACAATTGCTTTCATGTTTGGTGTAATTCTCATTTCTGGATAAATGCAAGTTTCAAGTTTTATTGTCACATGCACAACTACAGTGAAATGCTTAACTTGCAAGCGCTACCCAACAGTGCAGTAATCAATATCAAAATAGTATAACTAATACAAATATATATAATAAAGCATGAGAAATAAGATAACTTGCTATGTCACATGATTGCACAAAACACAGGGCCCTAAATATAACACCCAGGCTAAACTACATACTGTAGCTCTTTAATGATAAGTGAGAGAACAAGTACATCTTTCTTACCCAGTGTTGTTGTTGTCTGTCTCAGGTGAAGGCAGGTTTTGGGGTGAATCTGATTGGGGTTCTAGTGGTGATGCTGGCCATAATGACCTGGGGCGTGCCCCTCTTCAACCTGACTGAGTTCCCAGACTGGGCCATCGCCAGGAACGTCACTGGCAGCTTATAACCACGCGGGGGTGCGAGAGAGTGCAGACAGTCACGCAGAGAGAGAGAGAGAGGCAGAGAGCGGAAGAATGCTGAAGAGGTCTCAAAACAGAGACCCACTCGCCGTCTCTTTTACTGTAAATGCCAAATTGAAAGGGACTGAGGCTTATTCCTTCAACCTGGCTGGTAACGTCTGAGAATCGGGCAGGTTGGGGAAGGAAAGTGGAAGGAAAGAAGCATGTTGATAAAACAAGTTTACTGGAGAACGGAGACCAAGTAGAGACTTTTGGACAAGGTGGATAATTGTATAATATAAGGCAGTTTATTCAGAGGTAAAGATATCTGAGAATAGCGTGCACGGACCCGTTCGTCAATCTCGTAGGGAGATATCTGAGAGAGAGCCCCTAAACATTGTGTGCTGACATTTTATACAATAAAATAAAGTAGGTTGATTCTAGTAGTTCTGATCTTCTGATTGGTCCTGATGAGTTGGTCGAGGTCACCTCCATTGCATTGGCTCTGAGTCGGGTTCTCTGTCTTCAGATGTTCAGCCTAAGAGAAGGGGGTTTTTGTGTGTGTGTGTGCTTAACAATGATGATGTGTGTGTGTGTGTGTGTGCGTATGTGTGTGTGTGTGTGTGTGTGTGTGTATGTGTGTGTATGTTTAACAATGATGATGTGTGTGTGTGTGTGCGTGTGTATGTGTGTGTGTGTGTGTGTGTGTGTGTATGTGTGTGTATGTTTAACAATGATGATGTGTGTGTGTGTGTGTGTGTATATGTGTGTGTGTGTGTGGGTGTGTGTGTGTATGTCCTCAGAGCAAGAAGTCGTGAGTTGGGAGAACTGAGAGACCTATGGCGTGGGTGTTGTCCATAGCCACCTGCTGATAAGGCCGACAAGATAGAAGTCTTTGTGCATTGTATTAAATACAAAGGCCCAACACAAGATGGGTCATGCACAAGATTTTAGTCAGACCAAGCTATAACATTATATATATTTACTACGACAAATCCCTCTCTTCACGTCTCCCCAGAGACGTGACCAAGTAACAGTAAAGAAGGAAAACTTAAGACGTGACACAAGCTAACAGTGTAATTGGCAAAATAGGGAAAACTTTATCAGAAGATAAAGTTTTGATTCCCCTCCTCACGTCTCACAAGAGACGTGACATAAAGCTGAAATGCTGCAATTTGGCAAAATAGGGAAAACTTTATCAGAAGATAAAGTTTTAATTCCCCCTCTTCACGTCTCACAAGAGACGTGACAAAAAGCTTAAATGCTGCAATTGGCAAAATAGGGAAAACTTTATCAGAAGATAAAGTTTTACATTCCCCTCTTCACGTCTCACAAGAGACGTGACAAAAAGCTTAAATGCTATTCATCATCCAGATATCCTTGGTCAGCATCGTCAATAGCAAGCAAAGGAAACATCTGACCGTTATCTGCAGGATGTGGATCAATAGCGGTGGTTATAATCCTGGTTGTCAGCGTCCGTATGCATGGAATGCAACAGCATCCACAAAGCACTAGAATTGCAGCAAAATTGAGATGGATACAAGTATAGAAGAAACAAGCGTTTTATATTTACCAAACGCATCCATCCAAGAGTCCCACATTGAAGTGTCCACCCCTGAGTGGCTCTTCATCTTACCATTAAGAGTTCGTAACCCTTCCAGGGCAATTATCAAACTGCCATCTGTGGCTGTATTGTTGGGAATAAAGGTACAACATTGTTCACCAAACATAGCACATACTCCTCCTTTTTCAGCCAGGAGCATGTCGACAGCAATACGATTTTGGAAAGCCATGAGAGAGGTTGCAGCCAACTGGCCATGCACCGCCTCAAAACCTTGTTGTGTCCAATTGCCTAATTTTAACATTAATGTATGCAGTTAATTCTATCGACGTTTTTATTAATAGTACAACAGTCAGCACCCAAAAGGACGAGCCCCCCAAAAACTGTACTCCATGTACCCATGTTCAAGGACAGTTTCACAGACAACAAAGAGAGAGTGTTCTTATCAGCCTGTTATGTGAAACAATCCATATCAGTATAGTGCTCCTCATTAATGCATTCCTTCCAAGCTATTCATCACATACAGATCCAAAAATAAAACCCAACAATTTTATGGTGTCACTCTAAACAGAGTATAATCACCCTTAAGAATAACAGGATATGGAAATTAAATCACAACATTTAATGTTAATAGAAAATAAAAATAATAATTTTAACCCTCTATTCCTCCCCTACACCTAACATGTACTGAGTTGGCTACCAGCCACCCAGGAATCCTTTACCTTCACATCAGGAAGAATAAACAATCACAGTGGTTAGTAAAAACGTAAGGTAATAAATGAGCAAGAACTGAAAATAAATGCGTGTATGTATTTTACTAGGCAAAACATGGATCATCCAGCTTGGTCTCAGAGTCAGTAGCAGAGTCACCTGCATCATCCTGGGCCGGTAACAACAGCATCATACCTGACGCCTGCACCACTCCTACCACTGACCTCCTGAGACAGGGGACGATGCAAGCAGCACAACACATTAACAGCAAAAACACAATTACTAGGGTCAGAAATCCAGTAACCACCATAGAAGAGTACTCACCAAACCAGTCACTCAGCCAGGAAATAAGGCAACATCCACAAAGAACAAGTATACCCATAGAGGCCATAACTTCACCCAGAATAGTCACAACAATAGTTTTCCATTTACCAAATACGTTATCAAACCAACCGTTTATGGAGCTATCAATACCAGAGTTCTCAACCAGTTCGTTCGCCAGCGTGGTGATGGTCACTCAAGCGCTTTGGTCACGGGCCCGTCCGGTGCTATATTGTTGGAGATGAAAGTACAGCACATATATCCAAACAGAACACAAACCCCGTCCCGCTCAGCCAAAAGCATATCTAAAGCTATTCTATTCTGCCATGTCATTAAGCTAGTTGCCGCTGTCTGCTCAGCTAATCCCTTTATTGCATCACGAGTGTGGTTAATAAATCTTTTGCTGGTTATATTAAATATAATTTATCCAATCTACATTTTTATTAATTGTTTGACCACCAGAAAATACTTGATTCAAACCCAGCTGCGATCTGATTGTGGATCCCATCAATATATATCCTTTCATCAAAGGATCCCGGGAGGAGGTCCTACTTTCTATGTGACAACTCACCAATCTCTGACACGTTTGATTGTTTGCGTATGTAGGTGAGTTCACAATCAGTTATCACCACACATCCATCAGATGTCAGCACGGGCCTGGTTTTGGCTCCTATAATCCTCTTGCTGCAACAAAGAGGAGAGATTTAGTCATGGTCTCTTTAGGTGTGACATTCTCTGTGTGGGAGCAGGAGCTAAGATGCCCTACCCTGTATCCTATCCTTACTAGTCCTAGAAAAACAATAATAAGAATCCCCTGTGACTTCAAACTGAGGCAACCCAGGTCGGGATGACTTTGTTATCGGGGGAAACAGATAGTGCAAGTTACCATAAGACTCTTTCACCACATTCCCAGGTGGCTTGCATGGAGGAAAAACCTGACAGAGAGTTAAAGCCTGTCAAGGGGAACGGAGTAGTTGTTATCCCTGGTTTGGCTGTCCTACAGGCAAAACAGTCCTCTTTAGACATAGTTTTTTTTCCGTATACTGAATCCATTCCAACCACAGGTTAAGATTTCTATACCCCGTTTCCACCTGTACTACTTCCTCCAGGTCCATAGTTTTGCACTATCTTTATCACAGCCCCGGTCTCACTACCTCCCTCAGAGAGGTTTACTCTAGAATTTCCCCTTTCCCTACGTCTAGCTGTCTCCTATGCCTTTTCAACTTGTGTTAGGTTAACTACCACTTCTGGCTGAAACAGGAGGGTCCGTGTGTGTTAGGAATATGGCCCCCACAATCAGACAGCTACCTACCGTCGGGAGACCTGTGAATCCCCACCCTTGCCCTGAGAACATGTCAGATGCCAGAGGCCAACCCATTGCTTTACCTTCTATCGAACTCACACAGGGATGATCAGACAGGGTAAGGGAATCTTCGTTAAGGAGGCAACCCCCGAACCATAGTGGTGATCGGATCTTTCTCCTAACTCTGTGTTTGTTCGTCAGGTGTAGCTGGTTTTGTACAGTGTGTGACATGCACCCAGATGGATCTCTCAGCTATTCTGCTGGCAAAGGCAGTACTTGGTAGGGCCCTTCCCGCCAGGCCTGATTCAGTCTCCTGGTTAGATAGAGTGGGTCACCTTCTCCTTTAGTTCACCTGTGGGGCACAAAACCTCTGACATACAGGTGTGGTTAATAAACTATCATACATGTTTTTTTTTTTTTTTTTTTTTTTAAGTATTTTGTCCTCTCCTTCGTATATATTTAATAAAGTATTTTGTCCTCTCCTTCGTATATATTTAATATTTAATCCAACCATCCCCCTCTTTGACACATGATTTGGCCATGTGTCAATATTACCACCTACCTAAACAATCACTTTAGTTAATATTGGTATTTCATTATCCAATTGCCATTCCTCCACTCTCTCTTCTGTTATTTATGGTTCAAATCAAATATATTATTACCAAATTATAATCTTCTTCACAATTTTCACAGTACTATAAATTACCCTCAACTTAGTAAAATAAACTATCTTAAAGTCTTCCTCTCATGCCTTTAGAATGTACTAGTGTGGATGATTAATTAACACCAGAATGTTAAAACAGAGTTCAGAAGCCATTGAAATCATTTAACGAACTGTTTAATCCCATAGTATACTAAACAATTACCATTATTCTAAATATTTCATAAATGTTAGTTATCCCAAGTGTTCATTAAGTCCTCATGACATTCATTCTCATAAGAAATCATATATACCCCAAACTCAGCCAAAACCTAAAAAATCCATAAAATTCACTGTGTGCACCTTTAAGACCTATAACCCTTGACCTGCTGAAAACCCCCCAAAAATTGAAACAAGGCTTTATAAACATCATACTAGGTGTGTTGTTTTTTATTTGAAAACCCAATTTGAAAAACAACCACAAATAGCCAGGCCTTAATTTGGTAGCTCACTTTCATGACCTAAATACGGCCTAACTTCACTACTGCTCCCCTAGCCCTTGGCAACATTCCAACGAGATGAGCTAATCTCTTTCTCCTGGTTATCCCCAGTCTTAACCCATCAATAATTGTTTGTATCAATCTAATTCCTCATAACTAATCTATAAAACCACTCAAAATTCCTCGCGTATACAATTATTATTTAATTGATTACCCTAACTCTGCTACATGTACCAAACATTTATATTTTCCCGCTAAACCATTTCAGTTCGCTATTCAATTTATTTAACTGTTCTCTCTGATTATGCCCTAATTAATAAAACAAATACTTGCTATCGTTGATTAGCATACATTTAATAATGTTCCTACCATCTGAACTGTACTGTCTCTCACCCTCCCCTTGCTCCTTCGGGGAGAGCGCATGGTAACCTTATAACATATTTTCATAGACTTTTCTAGAATACTTCTATTTAAGCTATCTAATTCAACCTTTCACATCCACATAGTAATCTAGGTATATAGCCCCACTGCGAAAGCTTTGTCTACTGTCCCTACCTGTGTTCGAACCAGGGACATCGCCAGTCACTCCACACCATCTACGATTCTCACAAAGTAAATACTTTCACGTCGCACATCCAGCCACGTCATCACCCCCGTCTAGCCAGCCCTTCCGTCTCAAACACCCTAGTAGCCTAAATAAAACACACTCTAACAGCGTTCTGCATTTTCCTCTATCATCGGGTTTAAGAACTAACGTAACAACATTAACTATTCTCTATTGCTGTAGTAACGTCTTGTTTGGTTCAGTTTATTTATTACGGAGTGTCCATAATACTATAATAATACATAATCGAATTCCCCTCATGCATACAGATTTCACCTTATGCCATTGAAATGCCAAATAAACCATAATAGTTCAATGGAGCCCCCTATTGGCTCTCCCCTACCTATACATTACTTCTACAACCACTTTAGTTATGGTCCGATTACAAATTAAACCTTATCACATGATCAAACAACGCCACAACCTTAAACTCATATGGGGCGGCAGGCAGCTTAGTGATCAGTAGCGCCCGGCGCCAAGAACCGAGAGGTCGCCGGTTCCAATCCCCGAGCCGACCAGGCGAAAAATCTGCCGATGTGCCCTCGAGCAAGGCACTCAACCCCAATCGCTCCTGCAAGTCGCTCTGGACAAGAGCGTCTGCCAAATCACCAAAAATGCAAATGTAAATATTCTCTACTTTCTCACCCATCTCATCCCTCGTCAGAAACCCACAGGCACCTCTCAAATAATCACCCCGTGGTGTTCCCAGCCAACTCCAGTCTTTCCTCGCTCCAAAAGCCACACTTTCGCTCTCTCCAGCCCCTCCCCTCGCAACTCTCTCTTTCTCTCTCACTGCTCATTTCTCCTTTACACACCTTATGTATCTGTTTTAAGCATGGATTCGAGTTTATCTGCGTCCAGACGTCCCTCAAAACCATACCTCTCCCTCCACCTAATGTCTAGAACTCTGCCACAGTTAAACTTCTACCTCCTCGCAACCTATAGGGTAGGACCTCCCCTAATAGGATTTATGCAAAAGGTCTCAGTTCAAACTGGGTCCCTTTAGGAATCTAGTTGTGGGTCAAATCTTATCCACCAATGCGTCAATCCGTAGTTCGACACATTCTGGATACGTTTATCTTTATTCCTTATTCCTTAATTCCTTAGTATAAAACACAGTACCAGATATCTCATGTATGCCTTAATTCATTAGGATGGAAAATTATTTAACAAGTATTCATACTCACGCTCAGTACTACTGATCATAATTTGGTATTGGTCTATAATACAATATGCAATATTTCGTTTTAACAGGCTCTGCATACCTTTTTAGAAGAGCGCGCTCTGATCAGGTTTCCTGAGCCAAGACGAATAGTTGATTTCTCCAGGATTTTCAGGTCACTCTTCCGTCTGTTTTTAGATCGATGATTTGCCTTTTCCTCTCGCACCAACTTTTAGATCGAATTAAAAAACCATTCGGCACCACTCCCGCTCTATCCTGTATTTTTTGATCTAGATATTCATTAAACTTGAGTTTTGGGACGGTAGTGGTTGCCATGGTTATACAGTTTATTAGACTATCTTGGTGCTCTTAGCCCGTCACTGGCCGAATCCAGCAATGTATTCTTGGCGCTGACTGAGATTTATCTCTGATGTCCCACCCTCGTACACAAAAAATGTTCAATACTTTATTATTAGGAATTATTTTGCAAAAGGTATTATTGTTTTTCAATTATTCGAATTATTATATATTTTCCCAAAAGGTATCAGAACCGCCCTTTTGGAACAATATATTAACAAACTCAAGCGCTCCCAAAATAATTATCAATTTAATTTTAGGAATTATTTAGCAAAAGTTATTATTGTTTTTCAGGTATTCGAGTTATTATATATTTTCCCAAAAGGTATCAGAATCGCCCTTTTGGAAGAATATATTAGCAAACTCGAGCGCTCCTAAAATAATTATCAATTTAATTTTAGGAATTATTTAGCAAAAGTTATTATTGTTTTTCAGTTATTCGAGTTATTATATATTTTCCCAAAAGGTATCAGAATCGCCCTTTTGGAACAATATATTAACAAACTCGAGCGCTTCCAAAATAATTATCAATCTAATTTTAGGAATTATGAAAATACCAACACCACAAGAGGGAAAAAGTTCAAGTCAGCTTTTAGCGCAGCGGCTACATAACAGGCAAAATAGGACTCGGTGGTCCTCTTAAAAGTTATCCACTAGTTAGTCTCATGAAACGGCCAATCTTACACAACATTCAGGTTATCATTTCAACAATTACATTTTCATTACATATCAGCATCAACACACGAATTCAGTTTAAGTTCCTCACAGTACATATAGTTGAGTGCCACGTCAACCAATTGCCCGACTATCTGAACTTGTATTTTTTTTTTTTTTTTTTTGATTCTCCTCAAGGAGACTCCCAGTCGTTTAAACCATTCAACTGGCGTCTAGTCGGGAGAACCTTTTCTGGACTTGGATTCTCACGGAATTAACTCAACCCGACTATCTGAATCTTTTTATCAAGTCACCAGATCCTTCTCTTGTGGATCAAATAAAAGGGGTCCATCGCTTGTGGACCAAAACCTCTGTAATAGGCTCCTCACTAGAAAGCCGCATTTCAACAGAAAATAAAACCACTGTAACTAGACTTCTTCTCTTAGAGTCACATTTCAACAGTAAAAACCTAAGCAACACACGAATTCAGTTTAAGTTCCTCACAGTACATATAGTTGAGTGCCACGTCAACCAATTGCCCGACTATCTGAACTTGTATTTTTTTTTTTTTTTTTTTTGATTCTCCTCAAGGAGACTCCCAGTCGTTTAAACCATTCAACTGGCGTCTAGTCGGGAGAACCTTTTCTGGACTTGGATTCTCACGGAATTAACTCAACCCGACTATCTGAATCTTTTTATCAAGTCACCAGATCCTTCTCTTGTGGATCAAATAAAGGGGTCCATCGCTTGTGGACCAAAACCTCTGTAATAGGCTCCTCACTAGAAAGCCGCATTTCAACAGAAAATAAAACCACTGTAACTAGACTTCTTCTCTTAGAGTCACATTTCAACAGTAAAAACCTAAGATTTCAGATATCAACAGTAAAAAATAAAAGGGTCCGTCTCTCGTGAACCACAACCTCTGTAACTAGACTCCTCCCCTAGAGAGTCACATTTCAACAGTAAAAACCTAAAGAATTCAGATATCTTTACATATGTGCCTTTTGAGTCATAATAGATATGTTATAAATTTTACAGTAATCCATACTCACGCCCAGTACTTACTGATCATAATTTAGTTTATCCTACAATACAATATGCAGATTTTGTTTTAACAGGTTCTGCTTACCTTTGTATTGACGGCCGTCTAGATCAGTTTCCTGAGGCGAGCTGGATTCCCGGCTGCTCCTGCGGACAGGTCACCCGTCCTTTCAGATCCGTCTCTTACTTGTCTCCTGTCTCTATCAACTTTTATGGACCGAATTCAGAGTTAGAAAACCATCCTCTGCTACCAAGTTTTGTTGATAAAACAAGTTTACTGGAGAACGGAGACCAAGTAGAGACTTTTGGACAAGGTGGATAATTGTATAATATAAGGCAGTTTATTCAGAGGTAAAGATATCTGAGAATAGCGTGCACGGACCCGTTCGTCAATCTCGTGAGGGAGATATCTGAGAGAGAGCCCCTAAACATTGTGTGCTGACATTTTATACAATAAAATAAAGTAGGTTGATTCTAGTAGTTCTGATCTTCTGATTGGTCCTGATGAGTTGGTCGAGGTCACCTCCATTGCATTGGCTCTGAGTCGGGTTCTCTGTCTTCAGATGTTCAGCCTAAGAGAAGGGGTTTTTTGTGTGTGTGTGTGCTTAACAATGATGATGTGTGTGTGTGTGTGTGTGCGTATGTGTGTGTGTGTGTGTGTGTGTGTGTATGTGTGTGTATGTTTAACAATGATGATGTGTGTGTGTGTGTGCGTGTGTATGTGTGTGTGTGTGTGTGTGTGTGTGTGTGTGTATGTGTGTGTATGTTTAACAATGATGATGTGTGTGTGTGTGTGTGTGTATATGTGTGTGTGTGTGTGGGTGTGTGTGTGTATGTCCTCAGAGCAAGAAGTCGTGAGTTGGGAGAACTGAGAGACCTATGGCGTGGGTGTTGTCCATAGCCACCTGCTGATAAGGCCGACAAGATAGAAGTCTTTGTGCATTGTATTAAATACAAAGGCCCAACACAAGATGGGTCATGCACAAGATTTTAGTCAGACCAAGCTATAACATTATATATATTTACTACGACAAGCACCACAAGGGAGGAAACGCAGAGGCTGCGTTTTCATAGGCGGCCCAATTCAGATTTTTTTTTACCACTAATTGGTATTTTCATCAATCAGATCGGATATTTTGCCAATAATTGCACGAAATATCAGAATTGGGCTGCCTGTGTAAACGCAGCCATAGTAGCCTACACTGTATGAGGTGAATGGAATGGACTGACTCAAGTCAATGGATCATATTGCCTTTTACTTCATATTACTGTATGTTGCCGTAAATGTTACTTTTATAGATTATGTTTTCTAATCTCTCCACCCCATAGCCCACAAAAAAAACATTGATTCGCAGATGGGTTTACACATTATTACAACGAGACACAGAATACTATATGTCATACAAAATATTCCTATAGGTTTAGCTAGCACAATAACCACAAAAACACTATTTCTATGCATGTGACACTTATTAGAATTATACTCTATATTTACAGTAGTATACAGTCTTCATGGTGTTACATACTGGGTCCCTACTGTCAGTGTGCTGAAATTCCCTATATAGTGCACTACTTTTGATCAGAGCCATAGGGAATAGGGTGTCATGTCAGACACAATAGAGACCAGAGAGAAAACTGCAAAGTAAAGTGCCTCTCCAATCAACAGCCAAATCATGAGAGCTGTCTGTCGCTATGACTACAGAGCTGAGTGTACATTGTTGTACACCATATGACTTTTATAAAATGCTTTATATTTTTGAACAAATTCAAATGTAATTGTGTGCCTTTTTGTACTTTATTCACTGTCATCATGAGAATGTCGGCCTATACAGAATGTAGGCACATTATGCAATCTAAATCCTACATCTCTGTTTATAATTTATTTGATGTTGCACAAGTTTTCATACTTTGGTGTTGTTTTAGAAGACGGATATAGAACCTTTGTAAATACATGCCTACTTGTAATATAAAAGAAATGTGCCTTGTACTGTCAAACCAATCCAATGAACTGTAACATTCATGAATAACATTAATGTAGTTGTTACACTCATTCAACTTACTCATAGAATAGGCCTAGATTCATGGAAACGTAACACAATTGTTATAAAATAATAAAATAACACTGAACCATTGAGTCATCTTTATTTATCAATCACAACAAATCACATGCATATAATATGTCACACTGTCTATTCATGAATAAAGAACAATATCTGCATCTATCTTTGACAATAGCATAAATAATAAATGATTCAGTGGTTAGACTAACAGTCACGAAGCAGTTGATTTGTTCAGTTATATGTCAAATAAAAGCATTGTCACACCACATACAACCACTTGATGTTGTATTGAGAGAGCAGAGAGGGATACAGAGGAAGCCTGTAGAACCGTGAGTGCGTTGGGTGCACTTTCCACAGCAGTCACCGTGGTTACATCACCACACACCTGGCCATGTGTGACATAGGTATGGTCACTAGTCTGAGGCAAGGAATGAACAAGACAAGTGCACACTTGGGGAGAAGCTTGAGAATCTGACTGTGGCCTGTAGGTGACATCTAACCAGAGTGTCCAGGTCCAGGTGTGACGTCACTGACCTCCAGCATCTGTCGTCTTTGGGAGGCATAGCAGGATTGTGCTCTAGTGTCCAGTGACAGTCCACTGCTGTCCATCCTTAACCAGGAGGCCCCAGGAAGTCCTCCTCTCCGTCTTCTGACCAGTGGCTACTGGCTAGGACTGTGACTGTTTAGGCCCGTCAGCAGGCTCAAAGCCCTCCGTCTGCATCTTCTCCTTATACTTCAAGAAGTCTCTCCTCTTGGTGAAGTATTTCACCTGTCAGGATCAATGTGAGATAGGACGTATTTGAGCAGGACCAGGGTTGGTGACCACATTGAGTTTACTACTGTAGCTACATCAAAGTCAGTGATAAGAACATTAGACCATGAATAGAAGCAGGTCTTTATATACAAACATTGTAGATCTAGACGATCTCTCTGGCTTCCTCTATGATAGACTGTCATTGTCAACAGAGTAACAGATAGGTTATAGCTAGACTAAGGCCAGACAGGGAGACTCACCCACTGAGCAGGACAGCTCGCCTCAAACTCTTTCTGGAACTTCTCACAGGAGGAGGCATTGTCATGGTTATCATCAAGGCACTTCCACAGCTCGTCCCTAGCACCCCAGCATGCTTTTCTCTGGTTTGAGTTAGGGGCTGACATCACTGGGCTAGGGAAAACTTACTAAAATAACAAGAGGAAAAACTGGTTCCGTCAACTACATGGAAAAATCTGCAATTCCAACAGCCTGACCCTGCCACTTTGTTTGGTAAGGTAAGGGATGGGGCTGGGGAAATATAACCCCTCTTACACATTCAGTTATTCATGCAAGTACTGGTAGTCAATGAGATCATCATGATATGCTTTAGTTTTATAATATATTTTGAAGCTATACATTTGTAAACATTTGTAGCCCAGAACCAAATCTTGAATTAATGGATTTGGTTCAGGGGCAGAGGTGAGATGTTTACAATGACTGAATATGAATGTACAAAGTCATCAATCAGGTGACACAATTCATTCCTAAGTGAAGACTCAATAGCGCATTTGAAGCCAAGGAAGTCGGTTAAGATGGCATCTCATAACATGAGCAGTTTGAGCTACTCCAGGAAGTGACGTTGCAGGCCAGCTCAGAGCTACCCCCTCTCATTGAGTATCTCAAGTTGAAGGCCAGCCTGGGTACTGTAGGCTTCCATTAGCAACTAAATGATCCCCATAACTTCTTCTGTGTGCAATTTTAAAATAATCGGTTCAAGGACATACAGTGCCCTCCGTAATTATTGGGACAGTGAAGCCTTTTTTCTTCTTTCGGCTCTATATTCCAAAAGTTTGGATTTTAAATCAAACAATGACTGAGGTTAAAGTGCAGACTGTCAGCTTTAATTGGGGTATTTCCATCCATATCGGGTGAACCGTTTAGAAATTGCAGCACTTTTTGTACATAGTCCCCCCATTTTAGGGGAGCAAAAGTATTGGGACAAATTCACTTATATGTGTATTAAAGTAGTAAAAAGTGAAGTATTTGTTCCCATATTCCTAGCACGCAATGACTACATCAAACGTGTGACTCTACACATTTGTTGGATGCATTTGCTGTTTGTTTTGGTTGTGTTTCAGATGATTTAGTTCCCAATAGAAATGAATGGTAAATAATGTGTAGTGTCATTTTGGAGTCACTTTTATTGTAAATAAGAATAGAATATGTTTCTAAACACTTCTACATTAATGTGGAAGCTACCATGATTATGGATCATCCTGAATGAATTGTGAATAATGATGAGTGAGAAAATTAGATGCACAAGCAACATACACACCAAAAATGCTAACCTCCCTTGTTATTGTAATGGTGAGAGGTTAGCATGTCTTGGGGGTATGATATTTGTGCATCTGTAACTTTCTCACTCATCTGGTGTAATACATGCAATTATTGGTACCATGATTGTCTTTGAATTTTGTAATTTATTTACACGAAGACTGCCATTCACTATAATGGTGGATTTTGTTTTCTGCAAACAATGCCTGCAGTACCGCGGTCGGCCTTGAACCTTGTGGCTTCAATGAGAGGGGACAGTCGTTCACCCCTGTGATTTTTGGGCACACCCTTTATTTTGAAATCCTCTCACCATCTATGGGTCAAATTAACCCCTCCCCTACCAAAATTCTAAAAATGCCAAGGCCACGTTGTCAAACGTTTTAGATAGAAATGCCAGGAATAAAGCCAACATGAAAAAAAAAAAATAATAATAATAATATGATTCCTTGGTCTACATGTCGGAGGCGCATATTTGTTCTATATTACATATTTCTATCTTAACGTTCCAAAACATTGTGTCCTGCTGAACGCGGCCCAGGTGTAGGCGCACCCCTGCGAATCGTCAATTAAATAGAGAGCAATAGTAATGGTCTTCGCTATCCGGGATCCTTATGACGTCCCTACCCCATTGAAGTTGTCATTTAAAATGGTTAGGTAAGGGTTATGGTTAGGAGTTAAGTTTAGGGTTTCGGGTAGGGTCGTCCCAAGGATCCCGGATAGGGCCAGAGGAGGAGGAAAATGGCGGAAGCGGATGTTATGTTTAAATCAGATGGCGTGTCGAGTGGAGATGAGAGTGAGAAGAATTGGATTACAGTAGAGAATGCAAAAGGAAATAAGAGAAGTAAAGTGGTAGTGAAGTGTAGTAAATCCACACCTAGTTCTGATAATTTTTTGGTTGGAGTAAGGGTTTTGGATCGATGTTGTTACCTGGGAGATCCGTTTGAAGGCTCTATAACAATTGCGGATGCGTTGGATAAGGTGGCGTCGATGAGAGTAATGAGAAGTGGGCTTATTTAGTTTTTTTGTGTATCTATGGAACAGAAGGAGCGTGCTCTGTGCCTCAAGCAGATATTGGATTGGAATGTGTCATGTGTGGACGTTCGAAGCAGGGCGCCTATCAATAGTTTTGATCACCGATAACGATGAGACAGCCTA
Organism: Coregonus clupeaformis; assembly: GCF_020615455.1. Classification (NCBI taxonomy): domain Eukaryota; kingdom Metazoa; phylum Chordata; class Actinopteri; order Salmoniformes; family Salmonidae; genus Coregonus; species Coregonus clupeaformis. The sequence continues at coordinate 614,090 of NW_025533480.1, read as the reverse complement.
TAGGGAGGAGGTCAGAGACCTGGCCGTGTGGTGCCAGGATAACAACCTCTCCCTCAACGTGACCAAGACAAAGGAGATGATTGTGAACTACAGGAAAAAAAAAGAGGACTGAGCACACCCCCATTCTCATCGACAGGGCTGTAGTGGAACAGGTTGAGAGCTTCAAGTTGATGTCCACATCACCAACGAACTATCATGGTCCAAACACACCAAGACAGTCGTGAAGAGGGCACGACAAAGCCTATTCCCCCTCAGGAGACTGAAAAGATTTGGCATGGGTCCTCAAAAAATTATACAGCTGCACCATCGAGAGCATCCTGACTGGTTGCATCACCGCCTGGTATGGCAACTGCTTGGCCTCCGACCGCAAGGCACTACAGAGGGTAGTGCGTACGGCCCAGTACATCACTGGGGCCAAGCTTCCTGCCATCCAGGACCTCTATACCAGGCGGTGTCAGAGGAAGGCCCTCAAAATTGTCAAAGACTCCAGCCACCCTAGTCATAGACTGTTCTCTCTGCTACCGCACGGCAAGCGGTACCGGAGTGCCAAGTCTAGGTCCAAAAGACTTCTCAACAGCTTCTACCCCCAAGCCATAAGACTCCTGAACAGCTAATCATGGCTACCCGGACTATTTGCACTGCCCCACCACCCCATCCTTTTACGCTGCTGCTACTCTGTTAATTATTTATGCATAGTCACTTTAACTCTACCCACATGTACATATTACTTAAACTACCTCAACTAGCCGGTGCCCCCGCACATTGACTCTGCACCGGTACCCCCCTGTATATATAGCCTCCCTATTGTTATTTTATTTCTGCTCTTTTTTTCTCAACACTTTTTTGTTGTTTTATTCTACTTTTTTTTTTTTATTAAAAATAAATGCACTGTTGGTTAAGGGCTGTAAGTAAGCATTTCACTGTAATGTCTGCACCTGTTGTATTCGGCGCATGTGGCCAATAAAAATTGATTTGATTTGATTTCTGGGGTTGCGCTAGAAGTAAATGCAAAGGACATGCATTCGGAAAGTATTCAGACCCCTTGACTTTTTCCACATTTTTTTTACGTTACAGCCTTATTCTAAAATGGCTTAAATTATTTTTCCCCCCTCATCAATCTACACACAATACACCATAATGTCAAAGCGAAAACATCCTTGAGATGTTTCTACCACTTGATTGGAGTCCACCTGTGGTAAATTCAATTGATTGGACATGATTTGGAAAGGCACACACCTGTCTATATAAGGTCCCACAGTTGACAGTGCATGTCAGAGCAGAAACTAAGCCATGAGGTCGAAGGAATTGTCCTAGAGCTCCGGGACAGGATTGAGTCAAGGCAAACTGGGGAAGGGTATCAAAAAATGTCTACAGCATTGAATGTCCTCAAGAACACAGTGACCTCCATCATTCTTAAAATGGAAGAAGTTTGGAACCACCAAGACTCTTCCCAGAGCTGGCCGCCTGGCTAAGCTGAGCAATCGGGAGAGAAGGGCCTAGGTCAGGGAGGTGACCAAGAACCCGATGGTCACTCTGACAGAGCTCCAGAGTTCCTCTGTGGAGATGGGAGAACCTTCCAGAAGGAAGCCACTCCTCAGTAAAAGGCACGACAGCCCGCTTGGAGTTTGCCAAAAGGCACCTAAAGGACTCTCAGACCATGAGAAACAAGATTCTCTGGTCTGATGAAACCAACATTGAACTCTTTGGCCTGAATGCCAAGCGTCACGTCTGGAGGAAACCTGGCACCATCCTTACGGTGAAGCATGGTGGTGGCTGCATCATGCTGTGGGGATGTTTTTCAGCGGCAGGGACTGGGAGACTAGTTAGGATCGAGGGAAAGATGAACAGCGAAAAGTACAGAGATCCTTGATGAAAACCTGCTCCAGAGCGCTCAGGACCTCAGACTGGGGCGAAGGTTCACCTTCCAACAGGACAACGACCCTAAGCACACAGCCAAGACAATGCACGAGTGGCTTCAGGACAAGTCTCAATGTCCTTGAGTGGCCTAGCCAGAGCCCGGACTTGAACCCGATTGAACATCTCTGGAGACCTGAAAATAGCTGTGCAGCGACACGCTCTCCATCCAACCTGACAGAGCTTGAGAGGATCTGAAGAGAAGAATAGGAGAAACTCCCCAAATACAGGTGTGCCAAGCTTGTAGCGTCATACCCAAGAAGACTCAAGGCTGTAATCGCTGCCAAAGGTGCTTCAACAAAGTACTGAGCAAAAGGTCTGAATACTTATGTAAATGTGATATTTCAGGTGGGGGTTTTTTGCAACATTTTCAAAAAATCTGTTTTTGCTTTGTCATTATGAGGTATTGTGTTTAGATTGATGAGGATTTATATATATATATATATATATATACACACACACACACACACACACAGTGGGGAGAACAAGTATTTGATACACTGCCGATTTTGCAGGTTTTCCTACTTACAAAGCATGTAGAGGTCTGTAATTTTTATCATAGGTACACTTCAACTGTGAGAGACAGAATCTAAAACAAAAATCCAGAAAATCACATTGTATGATTTTTAAGTAATTAATTTGCATTTTATTGCATGACATAAGTATTTGATCACCTACCAACCAGTAAGAATTCCAGCTCTCACAGACCTGTTAGTTTTTCTTTAAGAAGCCCTCCTGTTCTCCACTCATTACCTGTATTAACTGCACCTGTTTGAACTCGTTACCTGTATAAAAGACACCTGTCCACACACTCAAACAGACTCCAACCTCTCCACAATGGCCAAGACCAGAGAGCTGTGTAAGGACATCAGGGATACAATTGTAGACCTGCACAAGGCTGGGATGGGCTACAGGACAATAGGCAAGCAGATTGGTGAGAAGGCAACAACTGTTGGTGCAATTATTAGAAAATGGAAGAAGTTCAAGATGACGGTCAATCACCCTCGGTCTGGGGCTCCATGCAAGATCTCACCTCGTGGGGCATCAATGATCATGAGGAAGGTGAGGGATCAGCCCAGAACTACACGGCAGGACCTGGTCAATGACCTGAAGAGAGCTGGGACCACAGTCTCAAAGAAAACCATTAGTAACACACTACGCCGTCATGGATTAAAATCCTGCAGCGCACGCAAGGTCCCCCTGCTCAAGCCAGCGCATGTCCAGGCCCGTCTGAAGTTTGCCAATGACCATCTGGATGATCCAGAGGAGGAATGGGAGAAGGTCATGTGGTCTGATGAGACAGAAATATAGCTTTTTGGTCTAAACTCCACTTGCCGTGTTTGGAGGAAGAAGAAGGATGAGTACAACCCCAAGAACACTATCCCAACCGTGAAGCATGGAGGTGGAAACATCATTCTTTGGGGATGCTTTTCTGCAAAGGGGACAGGACGACTGCACCGTATTGAGGGGAGGATGGATGGGGCCATGTATCGCGAGATCTTGGCCAACAACCTCCTCCCCTCAGTAAGAGCATTGAAGATGGGTCGTGGCTGGGTCTTCCAGCATGACAACGACCCGAAACACACAGCCAGGGCAACTAAGGAGTGGCTCCGTAAGAAGCATCTCAAGGTCCTGGAGTGGCCTAGCCAGTCTCCAGACCTGAACCCAATAGAAAATCTTTGGAGGGAGCTGAAAGTCCGTATTGCCCAGCGACAGCCCCGAAACCTGAAGGATCTGGAGAAGGTCTATATGGAAGAGTGGGCCAAAATCCCTGCTGCAGTGTGTACAAACCTGGTCAAGACCTACAGGAAACGTATGATCTCTGTAATTGCAAACAAAGGTTTCTGTACCAAATATTAAGTTCTGCTTTTCTGATGTATCAAATACTTATGTCATGCAATAAAATGCAAATTAATTACTTAAAAATCATACAATGTGATTTTCTGGATTTTTGTTTTAGATTCCATCTCTCACAGTTGAAGTGTACCTATGATAAAAATTACAGACCTCTACATGCTTTGTAAGTAGTAAAACCTGCAAAATCGGCAGTGTATCAAATACTTGTTCTCCCCACTGTATGTATGTATGTATGTATGTATATATATATATATATATATATATATATATATATATATATATATACACACACATTTTAGAATAAGGCTGTAACGTAACATAATGTGGAAAAAGTTAAGGGGTCTGAATACTTCCCAAATGCACTGTATGTGAAGAATTGGGTCAAGTGGTTGGTGCACACCGACTGACCTGCATGGTGGATGCACCTGCATAGTCTCCCGAGTGGCGCAGTGGTCTAAAGCACTGCGGTCTAAGGCACTGCATCGCAGTGCTAGCTGTGCCACTAGAGATCCTGGTTCGAATCCAGGCTCTGTCGTAGCCGGCCGACCGGGAGACCCATGGGGCGGCGCACAATTGGCCCAGCGTCGTCCAGGGTAGGGAATGGCCGGCAGGTAGCTCAGTTGGTAGAGCATGGCGTTTGCAACGCCAGGGTTGTGGGTTCGATTCCCACAGGGGGCCAGTATGAAAAATAAAAATAAATAATGTATGTACTCACTAACTGTAAGTCGCTCTGGATAAGAGCGTCTGCTAAATGACTAAAATTTAAATGTATGGAGTGAGGAACCCACTCCATCCATTCTATTGTTTTTGATGAAGAGTCTCTCCCTTTTGAGAATGGCACCGGAGGACATAGCTGATAATATTCCTTGTCAACAGAGGGTTGCATGTCAGGATTCGTTTATTGCATTGGTTCATTTATTGCATTGGTTATCAACAGCACAGCGCAAACAGAAAGGAAATCAGAGAAAAAAGGCATCGTTGTGAGTGCGCCTGAGCGATTTTTGGGGACCAGGGATTTTACAGCAGAGGCATTACACGAAATCCTGTCAATGAATGTGCCGTCCTCATAGCCACCTGAGCCTGTTTAGGGATGTGATTTGGACTGTGACAAAAGGAGTGGGATGGTTCTCTACCATAAGCCGCCTCCAACATCGTTTTAGAGAATTTGGCAGTACGTCCAACAGGCCTCAACCACAGACCACGTGTATGGCGTCGTGTGGGCGAGCGGTTTACTGATGTCAACGTTGTGAACACAGTGTCCTATGGTGGCGGTGGGGTTATGGTATGGGCAGGCATAAGCTACGGACAACGAACACAATCACATTTTGTCGATGGCAATTTGAATGCACAGAGATACCGTAACTAGATCCTGAGGCCCATTGTCGTGCCATTCATCTGCCGCCATCACCTCATGTTTCAGCATGATAATACACGGCCCCATGACGCATGGTTCTGTAGACTATTCCTGGAAGCTGAAAATGTCCCAGTTCTTCCATGGCCTGCATACTCACCAGACATGTCACCCATTGAGCATGTTTAGGATTATCTGGATCAAGGTGTACCACAGTGTGTTCCAGTTCCCGCCAATATCCAGCAACTTCGCACAGCCATTGAATAGGAGTGGGACAACATTCCTCAGGCCACAATCAACAGCCTGATCAACTCTATGCAAAAGTGATGTGTCGCGCTGCATGAGGCAAATGGGTCACATCAGATACTGACTGGTTGTTATCCACGCTCCTACTTTTATTTTATTTTTTAAAAGTATTTGTAACCAGATGCATATCTGTATTCCCAGTCATGTGAAATCTATAGATTACGACGTAATGAATTTATTTAAATTGCCTGATTTCCTTGTACGAACTGTAACTAAGTAACAAACTGGCTAGCTCTATTATAATCAGTGATGCAAAAACCAAAGCACATATTCCTCTTAGCCTACAGTCCTCATATCCTACAGTCTCCCGACAGAGGTAAGGAAATACTATAAAGGCTTTCAGCTAGCTGATTTACACGTTTTATTCATCGAGAATAAAAAGTGTTTAGCTAGCTAATCTGTTTCCAAACCTAAGCAACACTTATCAAATAAGATAGCTACTAATGATACCACGTTATAATCTTGACAACTCACCATGAAGGTTTATATCACTACTCCGGTATGAATAGTTTGTTCAACAATGCCAAAAGAGCAGTTAAATTATGTAATTTTCAGTTCTGTAACATGTTTCCACTGTGCATTCAAGGACAGCTGCTTGTGGCGTGAGGACTTCCGTCGCATCTCAATGATGCAAGAGTTCATTTTTCACCATGGAGAATGATAGAGGCCTCTAGTGGCCAGAAGGCTATATTAGCCATATTACTTGGCTCATCGCGGTCTAGCGACTCCTTGTGTCGGGCCAGGTGCCTGTGTAACAGTGTTGCTTCCGTCCCTCTCCTCGCCCCTACCTGGGCTTGAACCAGGGACAGTCTGCACACATCGACAACAGTCACCCTCGAAGCACCGTTACCCGTCGCTCCACAAAAGCCGCGGCCCTCGCAGAGCAAGGGAAACAACTACTTCAAGGTTTCAGAGCGAGTGACCTTACCGATTGAAACGCTACTAGTGCGCACCGCTAACTAGCTAGCCATTTCACACCGGTTACACCTGCAGGCTGACCTTGGTCGTTAGTTGAACGGTGTTTCCTCCGACACATTGGTGTTGCTGGCTTCCGGGTTAAGCGGGCAGGTGCTAAGAAGCGCGGTTTGGCGGGTCATGTTTCGGAGGACGCATGACTTGACCTTCTCCTCACGAGCACGTTGGGGAGTTGCAGCGATGAGACACGATTGAAATTGGGGTTAAAATACACTAAAAACATTCCTTAACTGTTATTTTTCTCGAAATCTAAAGGCACAACCTATATTCGAACGTATAAGTAGTTGAACATGTTATTACTCCAACTTCATGAAAGTGACAAACTGACACCTTTTCATTTTCGTCAAATACAACTTTATAACGAAGGAGTGCCTTTGATTTGACAGCCTGCAAATGCGTTAGACCCAATGACGTGTTTACTCATAAGCTTAGCTAGCCAACGTCGCCATGACATCGCCTACAAGTGTGAGCAGGGATTTCTATTGGAGAAGCAGTTTTAGCCTATCTTCATATTGTACTGTCTTTGATATTAGCATGGGCAGCACCATTGAGGGCTTCCACCATTTTAATGTAGTCAACTGGGTGGGACAGCATAACTTCATTGGCTGATCCTTCCTGGTGACCCTGTTGCAGTCGTGTCCAACCGGGTCATCAGGAGTGATCAGCCAATCGTGAAGAGGAAAATGGACTACTTCAAAATGGAGATGCCCATGCTGTCACAGATGATATAGACAGCAATAGGAATGGCAGTTTTTTTTGTAGGCACTAACTCCGCCATGGTTCGCTAGGTATAGCTTATGGGGAAATGACTGGAGTTTTTCTAGGGGTTTTGGATAAACGCCAAAAAGAAGGTCTGTGGTAAACAAAGGCTTAGGAGATCTTTTACGTTTTGTTCTATGAGATAATCTTCATCAGCTAAAGTCACTTTTTGTGAATTTTGAAGCCTTTATGTAATTTTAAAAAGCACATAAAGCACATAATGGCTTCTTAATTCAAAAAGGTCATGTTAACTGACTAATATTATCTCATAGAACAAAACGTGTAAGCTCTCTTAAGCCTGTGTTAACCTCAGACCTTATTTTCTGTGTTTATCCCAAAACCCTATTCTTTCTCTATTCATTTTCCCCATATGAATGGCTGAACGAACCAGAGGTAACTCATTTCCGGTTTTTAGGACTACACTACAAGCTGGCGAGCTCTATAATGGCACAGATTCAAAGATGAGTCCTCTATCCATCTCTATGTTTTTTCACTCATTTTGGGTTAGTGCATTGAGATGCCGCTAGGTGGCACACTTCACACAGTAATCTCATGTTCTCACAGAAACAGGTCTAAGAAAGATGTTTGACAAAACGTAAGTTTCTCATGTGATGCAACTAGCAAGAAGGGAGACAAAACAAGTTTTCATAATAAAACTTCTTCAACTTCCATTCCGCTACAACTGTGACAAAGCAATTAACTTTTTGTCCTGAATACAAAGTGTTAAGTTTGGGGTAAATCACATTTTTATTTAACAGGGCAAGTCAGTTAAGAACAAATTCTTATTTACAATGACAGCCTACCCCAGCCAAACTCTCCCCTAACCCGGAAGACGCTGGGACAATTGTGCACCGCCCTACGGTACTCCCAATCACGGCCAGATGTGATACAGCCCGGGATCGAACCAGGGTCTGTAGTGCCACCTCTGGCACTGAGATGCAGTGCCTTAGACCGCTGCGCAACTCAGGAGCCACATTACTGAGTACCACTCTCCATATCCAGGTGGTGGCTGCGTCATGTTATGGGTATGCTTGTAATCGTTAAGGACTGGGGAGTTTTTCAGGATAAAAAATAAGCTGAGTACAGGCAAAATCATAGAGGAAAACCTGGTTCAGTCTGCTTTCCACCAGATACTGGGAGATTAATTCAACTTTCAGCAGGTCAATAACCTAAAACACAAGGCCAAATCTACACTGCAGTTGCTTACCAAGAAGACAGTGAATGTTCTTGAGTGGCCGAGTTACAGTTTTGACTTAAATCTGCTTGAAAATCTATGGCAAGACCTGAAAATGGTTGTCTTACAATGATCAACAACCAATTTCACAGAGCTTGAAGAATTTTGAAAATAATAATGGGCAAATGTTGCACAATGTGGTGTGGAAAGCTCTTAGAGACTTACCCAGAAAGACTCACAGCTGTAATCGCTAACATGTATTGACTCAAGGGGTTAAATACTTATCTAATCAAGATATATTAGCGTTTAATTTGTAATTTTTTACAAATGTTAGAATTATTCTTCCGCTTTGACATTACGGAATATTTTGTTTCGATCGTTGACAAAATTTGAAAAAGTAAAGGGGTGTGAATACTTTCTGAAGGCACTGAACTCTTAAATCTCTACCTGGCACAGCCAGAGGACTGGCCACCCCTCAGAGCCTAGTTCCTCTCTAGGTTTCTTCCTACGTTCCTGCCCTCTACAGAGTTTTTTCACTGTGCTTCTGCCTCTGCATTGTTTGCTCTTTGGGGTTTTAGGCTGAGTATCTGCTGATGTAAAAAGGGCATTATAAAAATGCATTTGATTGATTGATTCTGTGCCTAATGTTACATTGGCCCTCCAGATTCTACAGTATTGTCAAATCAAAGACAACACTGGGGGCTACTGCAGGTTATATGCAAAACAATTAATTTAGGGCAAGGTGCAGTTGGTCAGTCTTTCATGGATGTGAACTGACAGAATAAAGGATGAGGGGAGGAAGGAGGAGGCACACGGGTGCTTTTACGGAACACTGCCCCTGTTCTGAGAGTGGATATAATAGGCCTGCCTGGTGCCTTGTTTCCATGGAGCCCAGCAACCATCCATTTCAGGGTTACAGACTAAGGGAGGCTGCAAACCCACACACTGAAGTAAATGCTCAACTCACTGGAGTTGGATTCTCACAAAAATTCTCAAAACACATTCGAGACCACAATGTGATTGCAGAATCACCCAGCAGCGAAACATCTAATTCCTGCAGAATATTTATTCTGCAGTTCTGCATTCTCTCTGGAGAAGTAACCGTAAGAACTGTAAACATCCAAGGAATAAGGCATGCAAAATGGCAAGCAAGGCCAAATGGCACTTGGATTCCCAGCAGCCCCCCCACCAGGACGCTCACTCTGAGTTCCCAGGAAGTCCTTTGTGAGATGTGACACCTGAAGAAAAAAGGAGAGCTGCTTTAGAAAAGAGAATAGCTGATTATTACAGTTTGCCATTAATAGCGCATGGCACGAGAGCAGAATGGCTTTAATGTCCTAGGAATTAAGAAGAATTAAGATTATAGAAAGGTTATGTATTCCTTCTCATTACAATATCTTTCATGTCAAAATTCAGGCTTTGTGTGTCAGTCTGGCTCTTCAGTAAATTGTTGAGGAATATTGCAGTGATTTTGCCTCTTCTCCAGCTGTGTGAGGGTCATACTGGTTTTAAATGGCCTTTAACCTTCTATTAGCCCGTTGCTAGGAAACCATGGACCTCCAGCTGATTTACTACTAGCTGTCGTACAGCATTAGGACTTAGCCTACACTAGAGTAAATCCATATGCATATCACTGAACATGTAAAGCTGAAAGGTTAAAGTTCTTACCAGGCTCTTTCTCACCAGCAGAGCAGGGAAATATGATTGATAGCTCATCATATGAGAGCCCTATGCATCTACTGCTACTTCTTGATAAAGAACACCACAGGCTTGGCTCCTCTCTCAGTTTTATGTGTAAATGTGTGTATGCATACGTGCATGTGTGTGTGTGTGTTCTTTCTGTGTAGTGGACCAGGGTTCTGGTTGTCCCCGGTCTTTGTTTTATCCCTAGAGGGAGGTGGAGACAGGAGGGTAGACTGGCACTGACTTGCTACTCTTTGACTCTCTAGTTCTGTGGTCCAGATGAAAACCCTGCCACACACCGCTCTCCTCTCTCTGGGCTCAGGGAAGCCTGATGTCACATGAGAGGGACTGGCTGGAATGCCACATGAGGGCCATTGAGAATGACTGAAGGAGCTCTGTGTTGCTGTTGCTTCTGCTGCTGTTGATTCACAGACGATTGCTCCACTCTGGATGCTGTCTCTATGGCTTCCTGTCCCACTGCTGTTGTCTCAGCCCTCTGTTAGCTCTCTGTTCCACTGAGGGAGCTGTAGAGGTGGACAAAGACCCACACAGAGGGACTGGAGTGTCACTGTGAGGTAAATGTCCCTTCTCAGTCAGACATCTCTCTGGTACATGACTGACTGAAGGCTGGTTGAGGCCCATCACAGGAAACAGACTGCTTGACTGAGTCTGTGGGGGCTTTGAGAGGGTTTTGTACAGATGTAGTGCTCCCTTCTGCCTCCTTTAGTTAGAGCGTTGATGGAGTACAGCATAAAAGCTATATTGACTTATCCCATAGTTTAAAAGAGTGATCACGCTATTTAGTTACATAACTCGATAAAAAACTGCATCGCCTGAGAGGATGTTGCCGTGTGCAGCCAGCCAGTGAGCAGCACAGCCACAGACAGAGAAGACTGACAGCGAGGGGTGTGTGTGTGTATGTGTGTGTGTGCAGCCACATACACTGAGTTGACAGTGAGGGGTGTGTGCTGTTGCCTGCTAGCATGCACGCCTAGCTGTGAGTGGCTGAGACAGGCATTGATCCGTTGGGGTTATGCAACGGGGTGTCCGGAATATTGAACTTCAGGCACGACAGTTGGCTGTCAATAATGTTGACATTCGGCTACAACCTACCAGGGTGTCATGGAAACAGGGCTGAGGCAGTTGAGGAAGACACATCAGCAGGGAGCGAGAAGATTCAGGTTTTCTTAGAGGCCAAGAAGGCAGACGAAGAGAGGAAGACAACATTGTTACAGACTAAAAAGACCCAACAGGACCGTGTCAAATTCTAGTCTGGGTACCTGACTGTTACTACTAACTTGCACTCAATAGTGCTACTATGCGTGTAACAGGAAGAAGCACTGAATGCATACAGTAGGGTAGAGATGATGCTGCGCTTTCCTGAAGGCTTGGCATTGATTAGCAGAATACTGTTCGTAGCTAAACAAGAAACAGCTGACGCCTAGGCTGGTCAAATCCAGGGGGATTCATCTTCATTGACAAACAGTCTTATGTTAGTCTGGCTGTTTGTGTCCCTCTTTCTCTCCCATGGTTTATTTAACACATGTAACTGTATCTCAGGTGTGGTGAGGTCAGCTAGGGAGATAGCAGTGTTCTACCATTGTCCTCTCTCTAACACTGGCCTGTGTGTTTTATATTCCCTCAGTAACTGAGCCCATCCCAGGGCCCTTCTCACCCAGACTCCAGCCACCACATTCAAAGACTCCCTCCAAAGTAACCGAACACCTAGCAGCGAACTAGAGCTTTCTCTGGTTGTAACAATGCGGTGTTTACCAGTAGCCAAAGATTTACACAGTAATGGGTTCTTATCCCACATCCACTCCCTTTATTGATGCACTTCTACTAAGCCCTTTATGTGTTATCTTAAATTGATTAGCCTCACTTGCAGGCCAGCCCACGAAGGGCTAATGGGGAGAGACTATACATTGACCAATAGCTCTGGTCCTCTCCGCCCTATCTTCATTTTTGTAGTAACGGCTTCTGTTGACAATCCGACACAATACTGCCATCCAGATATAGCATACCTATCGTACTTGGTTGATAGGGATCCAGGATGTGATCTATCTCATGTGTTTTATACGGGTCTAGGGTTTTACTCCCTATCGCTGTAGCACCAGTGTCTGTGAGGGAATGGTAAGTGGGTCTCATATACAATACAATACAACTTTATTCTCCATCAAAACAGAATGTTGTCTTTTTACTGACCTGCCTGGAAGCTAGCCCTGTTCCTCTACTCTCCTCTCTGCCAAGCGGAAGGTCTTCACTAGCAACAGGTTGCTTCCACTAAGCCACAGGTTCAGTCACAAGCCAAGCACACACACACACACACACACACACACACACACACACACACACACACACACCAACAGAGCAGCGGAACTTGAGAAGCAAAACAACATTGTATTGAGCAACCTGAAAAGTTGTGGTCCAACAAGTGAAATGCAGATCCTTCCTGCATAAATTAAAGCTAATCCCCTGTTAAATTATGTTAATTTATGCAAGGGGATAACAGGGGGGGGGCAGTGGAGTAGCATGTTGTTGTGTGTTTCAGAGTGGAAGTATCCAAGGGTGCACATTGTGAGAACAGGCTCTCAGCCAAACCTCCACAAAAATCTAAATCAAATCGAATCTAATTTTATAGGTCATGACTGAAAAGATTTGGCATGGGTCCTCAGATCCTCAAAAAATTATACAGCTGCACCATCGAGAGCATCCTGACTGGTTGCATCACCGCCTGGTATGGCAACTGCTTGGCCTCCGACCGCAAGGCACTACAGAGGGTAGTGCGTACGGCCCAGTACATCACTGGGGCCAAGCTTCCTGCCATCCAGGACCTCTATACCAGGCGGTGTCAGAGGAAGGCCCTCAAAATTGTCAAAGACTCCAGCCACCCTAGTCATAGACTGTTCTCTCTGCTACCGCACGGCAAGCGGTACCGGAGTGCCAAGTCTAGGTCCAAAAGACTTCTCAACAGCTTCTACCCCCAAGCCATAAGACTCCTGAACAGCTAATCATGGCTACCCGGACTATTTGCACTGCCCCCCCACCCCATCCTTTTTACGCTGCTGCTACTCTGTTAATTATTTATGCATAGTCACTTTAACTCTACCCACATGTACATCTTACCTCAACTACCTCAACTAGCCGGTGCCCCCGCACATTGACTCTGCAACGGTACCCCCCTGTATATATAGCCTCCCTACTGTTATTTTATTTTACTTCTGCTCTTTTTTTTCTCAACACTTTTTTTGTTGTTGTTTTATTTTTACTTTTTGTTAAAAATAAATGCACTGTTGGTTAAGGGCTGTAAGTAAGCATTTCACTGTAATGTCTGCACCTGTTGTATTCGGCGCATGTGACCAATAAAATTTGATTTGATTTGATGTACTTATATTTTGCCGCTGTTATCGCAGGTGCAGCAAAATGCTTATGTTTCTAGCTCCAACAGTGCCATAATACCTAACAATATGAAACAATACACACAAATTAAGAAATATCAGAACGAGCAATTGTCATGAGCCCTCTCACTCCACCGGGTTACCACCTTAATTGGTTTCCACTATCTTCCACTCTGCTCACCTCCCTCTCTCTACTCAGCCTAACTAGCTCCACCTGTCCCTGCTCTGCTCGGCTCTAATTACTCTGCCAGCTGCGCTGCATTACCCACTAACCTCTCCCAGTATTTAAGGCCCTGTCTTTCAGCTCTCCGGTGTCAGATCGTCTGCAAAGCTCACACCCGAACCTGTTTGCTCGCGCTTCTGGCTCACCCCTGGTTTTGTGACCCCGGACCTGCCTGTTTTTGGATACTCTTCTGCCTCAGGAGATCCAGACCTGCTTCTGCCATTACGACTCCTGACTACTCTTCAATCCCGGTAACTCTGACCAGCCTTCTGCCTTGCTACTACGTATTTTGGATTTCCCTTGAACTGTACTTCTGCCTGTTTTCATCCGCCCCGTTGTGTCTGTGTTTCCTCCCCCCAGGACTTCTGGACCACCAACCACCGGCGTCATCGGACGCATCGCTGCCACTGGGGGAGGCACAGACCCAGCACATCGGACGGGATAACCCCTGGAGCCTTCACTCACTCCCCTACATCCCTTTCCCCTTAAGTTTAAATAAACTTTCTGGTGTGACGCAATTGTGGTCCTCTTGTCGTCTGTCTGAACCGTGACAGTACGATCTGACCATCATGGACTCAGCGCACACTTCCCCCGACATGGAAACCGAAGAACCTGAGCAACCCACCGCCATGCTACGCCTGGAACACACTGAGAGAGAGCTAGGCCGCATGAGCGGCGACATCACCTCTCTGCTTCAGGCCGGCTACCAACAGCATCAGCAGTTCCAGCAGCACCAGCAGCAGTCCCAGCAGCAGCAACAACAACTCGCCATGATCATTCAACTCCTCACCAACCTGACCCCAGCCAGTCTGCCCACCAGCCCTGCCCCCCGAGTTACCTGCCCCGGTCATTGCAGCCGCTGCTCCGAACCCAAGATTGGAAACCCCGAGCGGTTCAACGGCGATTCTACCCAGGTCCGGCCATTCCTGACTAGCTGCCGACTTCAGTTCTCCTTGCAGCCAAGGACCTTCGCCACGGAGGGGGCTAAAGTTGGGTATGCCATCACTCACCTGACGGGCCGAGCTCGACTCTGGGGAACAGCAGAGTTCGAACGTCAAACCCCCGCATGTGCAACCTTCGACCTGTTTGCTGAGGAGATGCTGAAGGTGTTTGACCTGGATTCCCCAACCGCAGAGGCGTCTCGTGAACTGTTCAGTATTCGACAAGGCAGACGTACAGTCGCAGACCATTCCATCGACTTCCGAACCCTGGCTAGACGAAGTTCTTGGAACACACCATCGTTGGTGGACGCGTTCTTCCATAGTTTGGCTGACTATATCAAGGACGAGTTGGTCTCCCATGAACTGCCTTCCACTCTTGATGAAGCCATCGCACTGACTGTCAGGATCGACAGTAGGATACAGACCCGTCGTCGTGGGAGGGGGCGCCAAGGTCCACCTACTACCGGCATTCGGAGATCCGACTGGGCCCCTGTCATCTACTGCCACTCACCCAGGTCAGCTTGATCAGTCTGAGCCTATGGAGATTGGGCGAGCCTCTCTCACTCCTGCAGAGCGCCAGCGACGCTTCACCTCAAACCTCTGCCTCTATTGTGGAGGTGATGGACATCGTGGTGGGAACCTGCCCTTTAAAGGGCCGAAGCTCACCGGGCATAGGGGGAGTCCGGTTGAGTTCAATGACCATCCAGTCCTCCGACCGCAAACCCCTGCTGCAAGTTCACCTCCGCCTCCCTGACTCAACTCACACCCTGGCTGCTCTGGTGGATTCTGGCGCCCGAAGCCAACATAATGGACATCAAGCTGGCACGCCAACTGGGACTGGAGAACCTCCGTTTGACACCTCCTATTCCTGCCCGGGCACTGGACGGACACTTACTCGGATCGGTCACTCATGTCACGGCCCCGGTCTCGATGGGTCTGTCCGGAAACCATCAAGAAACTATCCAGTTTCACCTGCTCCCCCTCTCCAGGCCAACCCCTCATCCTGGGTTACCCATGGCTCCGCCGGCACAACCCTCAGCTCGACTGGGTGACCGGGGTGATCAGGGAGTGGGGAGAGGACTGCCACCGAACCTGCCTGCTTGCCGCCCACTCACCCTCGGCCAGTACCTACTAACTCCGCTCCTGACCCCCTCCAAGGACCCTGTGTCGATTCTGCCAAGTCCCTGCATCGTTGCAGCTCTGACCTGGGCTGTTGAGGAACAGGTGCTGGAGGCTCTCCGTAACCAGCCAGGTCCCAGCACTTGCCCAGCTGACCGCCTTTTTGTCCCCGAAGACCTGAGGTCCCAGGTCGTTCAGTGGGGACATGACTCCCGCCTAGCTTGTCACCCTGGCTCCACCCGCACTTACAACCTGCTCGCCCAGAGGTTCTGGTGGCCCTCTCTGAGGAAGGATGTACGGGAATTCGTCCAAGCCTGCCCCATCTGCAACCAACACAAGTCGTTCTGCCAGCCCCCAGCTGGATTGCTGCAGCCCCTGCCTGTGCCCAGGAGTCCGCTGGTCCCTGCTGCGCCTTGTCCTCCTCCTCCACGGCTCGTCGATGGTGGTCTGGTTTACACCGTCCGCCGCCTGCTTCGGTCCAGACGGAGGGGTAGGGGTCTCCAGTACCTCATTGACTGGGAGGGCTATGGACCTGAGGAAAGGACCTGGGTGCCAGCTAGTCGGATTGTGGATGGGACTCTCATCACCGCTTTCCACCAACGGCATCCTGATCAACCTGCAATCCGTAGGGGCCGCCCCAGAGGGGTCCCTAACCGTCCGGCCCGTCGGCTTCCTGTCCTGTGCCTGATCCTGTCTCGGGACCTGTCCCATCTCCCCGACCACGGCCCTCCGGCTTCCTCCGAGGTTGAGGACGTTCACTCGGACCGTTCGGAGGAGTTCTAGCCCTCCTCCGGCTCCCCTCCTCCCGCCCGGCGTGGTGTTGCTCTTGGGACTTCTGGGGCCGTCCCCTTGGGGGGTTCTGTCATGAGCCCTCTCACTCCACCGGGTTACCACCTTAATTGGTTTCCACTATCTTCCACTCTGCTCACCTCCCTCTCTCTACTCAGCCTAACTAGCTCCACCTGTCCCTGCTCTGCTCGGCTCTAATTACTCTGCCAGCTGCGCTGCATTACCCACTAACCTCTCCCAGTATTTAAGGCCCTGTCTTTCAGCTCTCCGGTGTCAGATCGTCTGCAAAGCTCACACCCGAACCTGTTTGCTCGCGCTTCTGGCTCACCCTGGTTTTGTGACCCCCGGACCTGCCTGTTTTTTGGATACTCTTCTGCCTCAGGAGATCCAGACCTGCTTCTGCCATTACGACTCCTGACTACTCTTCAATCCCGGTAACTCTGACCAGCCTTCTGCCTTGCTACTACGTATTTTGGATTTCCCTTGAACTGTACTTCTGCCTGTTTTCATCCGCCCCGTTGTGTCTGTGTTTCCTCCCCCCCCCAGGACTTCTGGACCACCAACCACCGGCGTCATCGGACGCATCGCTGCCACTGGGGGGAGGCACAGACCCAGCACATCGGACGGGATAACCCCTGGAGCCTTCACTCACTCCCTACATCCCTTTCCCCTTAAGTTTAAATAAACTTTCTGGTGTGACGCAATTGTGGTCCTCTTGTCGTCTGTCTGAACCGTGACAGCAATGTTGAGTCCGGAATATAAATATATAGACAGTATGGACAGCATATGAATAGAAAAGGTGTGTACAGCAGTAGTTATACAGTGCTGAGTTTGTATGTTTGCCCACTGACAAAGACATGATCAGTCTATAATTTTAATGGTAGGTTTATTTGAACAGTGAGAGACAGAATAACAACAAAAAAATCCAGAAAAACGCATGTCAAAAATGTTATAATTTGATTTGCATTTTAATGAGGGAAATAAGTATTTGACCCTTCTGCAAAACATGACTTAGTACTTGGTGGCAAAACCCTTGTTGGCAATCACAGAGGTCAGACGTTTCTTGTAGTTGGCCACCAGGTTTGCACACATCTCAGGAGGGATTTTGTTCCACTCCTCTTTGCAGATCTTCTCCAAGTCATTAAGGTTTCTAGGCTGACATTTGGCAACTCGAACCTTCAGCTCCCTCCACAGATTTTCTATGGGATTAAGGTCTGGAGACTGGCTGCTCCAGGACCTTAATGTGCTTCTTCTTGAGCCACTCCTTTGTTGCGTTGGCCGTGTGTTTTGGGTCATTGTCATGCTGGAATACCCATCCACGACCCATTTTCAATGCCCTGGCTGAGGGAAGGAGGTTCTCACCCAAGATTTGACGGTACATGGCCCCGTCCATCGTCCCTTTGATGCGGTGAAGTTGTCCTGTCCCCTTAGCAGAAAAACACCCCCAAAGCATAATGTTTCCACCTCCATGTTTGACGGTGAGGATGGTGTTCTTGGGGTCATAGGCAGCATTCCTCCTCTTCCAAACACGGCGAGTTGAGTTGATGCCAAAGAGCTCCATTTTGGTCTCATCTGACCACAACACTTTCACCCAGTTCTCCTCTGAATCATTCAGATGTTCATTGGCAAACTTCAGACAGCCCTGTATATGTGCTTTCTTGAGCAGGGGGACCTTGCGGGCGCTGCAGGATTTCAGTCCTTCACGGCGTAGTGTGTTACCAATTGTTTTCTTGGTGACTATGGTCCCAGCTGCCTTGAGATCATTGACAAGATCCTCCCGTGTAGTTCTGGGCTGATTCCTCACCGTTCTCATGATCATTGCAACTCCACGAGGTGAGATCTTGCATGGACAGTTATTGACAGTTATTTTGTGTTTCTTCCATTTGCCAATAATCGCACCAACTGTTGTCACCTTCTCACCAAGCTGCTTGGCGATGGTCTTGTAGCCCATTCCAGCCTTGTGTAGGTCTACAATCTTGTCCCTGACATCCTTGGAGAGCTCTTTAGTCTTGGCCATGGTGGAGAGTTTGGAATCTGATTGATTGATTGCTTCTGTGGACAGGTGTATTTTATACAGGTAACAAGCTGAGATTAGGAGCACTCCCTTTAAGAGTGTGCTCCTAATCTCAGCTCGTTACCTGTATAAAAGACACCTGGGAGCCAGTAATCTTTCTGATTGAGAGGGGGTCAAATACTTATTTCCCTCATTAAAATGCAAATCAATTTATAACATTTTTGACATGCGTTTTTCTGGATTTTTTTGATGTTATTCTGTCTCTCACTGTTCAAATAAACCTACCATTAAAATTATAGACTGATAATTTCTTTGTCAGTGGGCAAATGTACAAAATCAGCAGGGGATCAAATACTTTTTTCCCTCGCTGTATAGGATGAGCCTTGACTAGAATACAGTATATACATATGAAGTGTGTAAAACAGGTATGTAAACATTATTAAAATGACCAGTGTTCAATGACTATGTACAGTTGAAGTCGGAAGTTTACATACACTTAGGTTGGAATCATTAAACCAATTAAATTCAACCACTCCACAAATGTCTTGTTAACAAACTATAGTTTTGGCAAGTTGGTTAGGATATCTACTTTGTGCATGACACAAGTAATTTTTCCAACAATTGTTTACAGACAGATTATTTTACTTATAATTCACTGTATCACAATTCCAGTGGGTCAGAAGTTTACATACACTAAGTTGACAGTGCCTTTAAACAGCTTCGAAAATTCCAGAAAATGATGTCATGGCTTTAGAAGCTTCTGATAGGCTAATTGACATAATTTGAGTCAATTGGAGGTGCACCTGTGGATGCATTTCAAGGCCTACCTTCAAACTCAGGGCCTCTTTGCTTGACATCATGGGAAAATGAAAAGAAATCAGCCAAGACCTCAGAAAAATTATTGTAGACCTCCACAAGTCTGGTTCATCCTTGGGAGCAATTTCCAAATGCCTGAAGGTACCACGTTCATCTGTACAAACAATAGTACGCAAGTATAAACACCATGGGACCATGCAGCCGTCATACCGCAAAGGAAGGAGACGCATTCTGTCTCCTAAAGATGCTGGTGGAAACAGGTACAGAAGTATCTATATCCACAGTAAAATGAGTCCTATATCGGCATAACCTGAAAGGCCGCTCAGCAAGGAAGAAGCCACTGCTCTAAAACCGCCATAAAAAATCCAGACTACGGTTTGCAACTGCACATAGGCATAACTGCACATATCGTACTTTTTGGAGAAATGTCCTCTGGTCTGATGAAACAAAAATAGAACTGTTTGGCCATAATGACCATCGTTATGTTTGGAGGAAAAAGGGGAAGGCTTGCAAGCCGAAGAACACCATCCCAACCGTGAAGCACGGGGGTGGCAGCATCATGTTGTGGGGGTGCTTTGCTGCAGGAGGGACTGGTGCACTTCACAAAATAGATGGCATCATGAGGAAGGAAAATTATGTGGATATATTGAAGTAACATCTCAAGACATCAGTCAGGAAGTTAAAGCTTGGTTGCAAATGGGTCTTCCAAATGGACAATGACCCCAAGAATACTTCCAAAGTTGTGGCAAAATGGCTTAAGGACAACAAAGTCAATGTATTGGAGTGGCCATCACAAAGCCCTGACTGTAACGATCCCGGCAGTCTGAGTCGGGTCCTGTCTGTGGACTAGTTTTTCTGCTCGGGATCTCCAGTTTCCCGAGGGTTCTGGAACGCTCCGGGAAGCTCTCTTGATTTCCGCACCTGCATCCCATCAGCAATCTGCACACCTGGTCCTGATCATCACCCTTCTTAGGCTCTGGCCTAACATCCATTCCCTGCCGGATCGTTAGCCATGAACAGTAGGTTTATCAGAGTATCAGTCTTAGAGCGTCTAGCGTTAGTTTTGTTGTTTTGCACCTTGTTGGTTTGTTGTTTACTTACCTCCGTTTTGTTCCATCTGCAGTCACTCGTCCGGAACCTTCATCCAACCTCTGCCTGGTGGTCGGCGGCTGCCGAGCCATGATTGGATCAACCACTGCACCCTCAACAACTAATCAACGCCGCCCGCTCTGTTCCCTGGATTATTCAGCATCACTCTTGAATTTGTAAATAAACACTCACCTTCGTTTCAACTTACCTTGTCCTGGTCTGCTTCTGGGTTCTGGCTTTGTAACTCGTGACAGAACGATCCGGCCAGTAATGAACCCAGCGGACCTGGACTCTGTTCGCCATGCCATTTCCCATCAGGAGAAGATGTTGGGACAACATAGCACGGCACTACAGGAGATAGCGTTGTCAGTTCGGAACCTTTCTACCGGTCTGACGGAGGTCCAGAACCAGCGCAAGTTTCCGGTGGAGGATCCACTACCGGTTTCACCCATCTCGCCTGCCGCGTCTGAAGCTGTGTCCTTCCGTGAGCCCAAGGTTCCGACGCCGGATAAATATGAGGGGGAGCTGGGAAGATGCCGTTTCTTTCCTTATGCAGTGTGGGTTAGTGTTCGATCTACAGCCCTACTCTTATGCCACAGACAAGGCTAGGATAGCCTTTGTGATTGAGTTCCTGCGTGGTCGAGCGCTGGAGTGGGCTTCAGCCGTTTGGGAACGACAAGACCCCCTGCATGGCTTCATACCAGGGGTTCACGGCCGAGATGAGGAAGCTCTTCGACCATTCCGTCCGAGGGAGGGACGCAGCTAGGCGCCTGTTTTCGCTTCACCAAGGAACTCGCAGCGTGGCCGACTTCGTGATCGAGTTCAAGACGTTGGCTGTGGAGAGTGGGTGGAATGAGGAGTCTCTGCAAGCGGCCTTTACCAGGGTCTGTCGGAGCAGCTCAAGGATGAGTTGATCTCCTATCCGGAGCCTAGTGACCTGGACAGCTTGGTAGCCTTGTCTATTCGGGTGGATAATCGAGTCCGAGAGCGAAGGAGGGAGAAGCAATGGGGTCCGTCCAATCGATCAGCTTCTCAGTTCCCAGTCGGGTCGGGTGGTGGACCAGAACACGTCGATCATTCTCCACCACAAAGGATTAGTGGAGAGGTCCTCTCTCCCGATTCTGAACCCATGCAAGTGGGGCGGCACGGGTTAACCAAGGAGGAGCGTCAACATAGACGTAAGACCAACTGCTGCCTCTACTGTGGTAGCTCGGGACATTACATCTCCACTTGTTCCCGGCGGTCGTCAAACTGCCCGGCTCGCTAAAGTTGGGAGGACTTTTAGCGAGCCAGTTTCAACCTCTCAGTACCTCTGTCAGACCCCGTTTCCCCGGCTACCCTTGTGAACAGGAATCAGAGCTTAGCGATTAACGCTTTATCGATTCAGGTGCCGATGGAAGCTTTCTTGATGCCGAAGTTGGTGGAACAGCTGGGGCTTTCCAAGGAGCAATTGCCGGAAGCCATTGAAGCGACCACTCTGAACGGCAGTAGTCTGGCACGTATCACGATGAGGACTGAACCGGTTAAGATGCTGTTGTCGGGGAATCATTCGGAGATGATTTCATTCTTCATTCTGCCGTCTTCCCATGTTCCTCTGGTCCTTGGATACCCCTGGCTGAAGGAACACAATCCCACGTTCGATTGGGTGACGGGCAAGGTAACGAGTTGGAGCCTTGATTGTCATGCTAACTGTCTCAGGACTGCCTGTCCCCATTCGGTTCCCAGCCAGGTGATTGAGGCTAAACCCCCAGATTTGTCCCTGGTTCCCGAGACATATCACGATTTGGGGGAAGTGTTCAGTAAGCAGAAGGCTCTGTCACTCCCTCCCCACCGACCATATGATTGTGCCATCAACCTGTTCCCTGGAGCTGTCTACCCCAAGGGAAGGTTATACAGTATCTCCCGCCTGAACGTGAGGCTTTGGAGACCTACATCAAGGAGTCCCTAGCTGCTGGTCTCGTTCGGTCCCTCGTCATCACCCCTGGGGGCAGGATTCTTCTTTGTGGGTAAGAAGGATGGCTCTCTTCGACCGTGTATTGATTATCGGGGTTGAATGACATCACGGTCAAGAACAAGTATCCCCTGCCCTTGATGAGTTCTGCCTTCGACTCCTTACAGGGTGCTACGGTGTTCACCAAGCTAGACCTACGCAATGCGTATCACATGGTCCGGATCAGAGAGGGAGACGAGTGGTTGACGGGTTTCAATACACCGATGGGTCACTTCGAGTATCAGGTGATGCCGGTTTGGACTGACCAATGCTCCAGCGGTATTCCAGAGTATGGTGAACGACGTCCTGAGAGATATGATCGGTCTCTTTGTGTTTGTTTACCTGGATGACATTCTGATCTTCTCGAAGGAACCTTCCGACCACGTCCAGCATGTCCGGCAGGTTCTGCAGCGGTTGTTGGAGAATCGCCTGTTCGTGAAGGCCGAGAAGTGCGAGTTTCACGCCCACACGACATCCTTTCTCGGGTACATCATCTCCAGGGGAGAGATTAGGATGGACCAGGAGAAGGTTAGAGCGGTTCTGGAATGGGCCCAGCCCGGTACGAGATTGCAGCTCCAGAGATTTTTGGGGTTTGCGAATTTCTACCGCAGATTCATCCGGGATTACAGCCGTGTGGCCGCTCCGTTAACGGCCTTGACTTCCAGTATCAGGAGCTTCAAGTGGAATCCGGAGGCGGATCGAGCGTTTCTGGATTTGAAGAGGCGATTCACCAACGCACCGATTCTCTCTCAACCGGACACGGCCCGTCAGTTCGTCGTTGAAGTGGACGCGTCTGATGTGGGAGTTGGCGCCATCCTGTCGCAGCGATGCTCCACGGACAGTAAACTCCATCCCTGCGCCTACTACTCTCGTCGCCGCTTTCGCCTGCGGAGAGGAATTACGATGTGGGTAACCGGGAGCTTCTCGCGGTGAAACTTGCCTTGGAGGAGTGGCGCCACTGGTTGGAGGGGGCGGAGCAGCCGTTTATTGTCTGGACTGACCACAAGAATCTTGCTTACGTGCAATCGGCTAGACGTCTCAACTCCCGTCAGGCCAGGTGGTCGTTGTTTTTCGGACGATTCAATTTTTTCCCTGACGTTCCGACCTGGATCTAAGAACGGCAAGGCGGACGCCTTGTCTCGGATGTTCTCCAAGACGGAGGAGAGTGGGTCCAAGACCGAGACAATTCTCCCCCGGAACTGCGTCGTGGGAGCTGTTAGGTGGAAGATTGAGGAGGAGGTGATGGCGGCTCTTCGGACGCAGCCCGGTCCCGGTAACGGTCCACCCGGTCGGTTGTTTGTGCCTGAGTCGGGTTCGTCCTGCGGTCTCAAATGGTCCCACGCCAGCAAGATGGCTTGTCACCCTGGCGTGGCTCGGACGATGGCGTTTCTTCGCAGACGTTTTTGGTGGCCTGCCATGGCCGAGGATACTCGGGGTTATGTTGCTGCCTGTCCAGTGTGTGCGCAGAATAAGAGTACCAATCGGCCCAGCTCTGGACTACTTCACCCCCTTCCTATTCCCCGGCGACCATGGTCGCATCTGGCCCTGGACTTTGTCACTGGGTTGCCCGCTTCTGAGGGGAACACGGGCGTTCTGACTATCGTGGACAGATTCAGCAAGTTCGCCCACTTTGTGCCAATTGTCAAGCTTCCCTCTGCCTCGGAGACGTCCGAGATCCTGGTTAGGGAGGTTTTCAGGGTCCACGGGTTGCCCAGTGATATCGTTTCCGACCGTGGCCCTCAGTTTACCTCTGCTGTCTGGAAGTCCTTCTGTTTGGCCATTGGAGCTACAGTCAGTCTCACATCTGGTTTTCACCCCCAATCTAATGGTCAGGCGGAGAGAGCCAACCAGAAGATGGAATCCACGCTCGCTGCCTGGCCTCTTCCAACCCCACCTCCTGGGTCTCTCAGTTGCCTTGGGTTGAGTATGCCCACAATACTCTCCCTACATCTGCCACTGGGATGTCTCCCTTCCAGTGCCTGTATGGCTACCAACCTCCCCTTGTTCCCTTCTCAGGAGAAGGAGCTCTCAGTGCCTTCTGTTCAGGCCCATATTCGTGCTGCCACCGGACCTGGCATCGGGCCAGAAAGGCACTCCTTAGAGTTTCGGACCGGTATCAGCTCCAGGCGAATCGTCGCCGGATCCCCGCTCCCACCTACACCATCGGAGATAGGGTCTGGTTGGCCACACGGGATCTTCCTTTACGGACTGAGTCTAGGAAGTTGTTACCGAGTTCATTGGTCCGTTTGTGGTGGAGAAGGTGATCAATCCGGTGGCAGTTCGACTCAAACTCCCGAGGACGCTCAGAGTCCATCCCACCTTTCATGTCTCCTGCCTCAAGCCTGTTCTCCTCAGTCCTCTGTTGCCTCCTCCGCCTCCTCCTCCTCCTCCTCGGATGATCGGAGGTGGTCCTGCCTACACGGTGCGACGCATCATGGATTCCAGACGGCGGGGCCGGGGTTTCCAGTATCTCGTGGACTGGGAGGGGTATGGTCCTGAAGAGAGGAGTTGGATTCCGCGGCGACAGATCCTAGATGCTGACCTCATCCGTGACTTCTACCGCCTCCATCCTGGCGCTCCGGGAGTCCGCCCGGTGGCGTTCGGCCGGAGGGGGTACTGTAACGATCCCGGCAGTCTGAGTCGGGTCCTGTCTGTGGACTAGTTTTTCTGCTCGGGATCTCCAGTTTCCCGAGGGTTCTGGAACGCTCCGGGAAGCTCTCTTGATTTCCGCACCTGCATCCCATCAGCAATCTGCACACCTGGTCCTGATCATCACCCTTCTTAGGCTCTGGCCTAACATCCATTCCCCTGCCGGATCGTTAGCCATGAACAGTAGGTTTATCAGAGTATCAGTCTTAGAGCGTCTAGCGTTAGTTTTGTTGTTTTGCACCTTGTTGGTTTGTTGTTTACTTACCTCCGTTTTGTTCCATCTGCAGTCACTCGTCCGGAACCTTCATCCAACCTCTGCCTGGTGGTCGGCGGCTGCCGAGCCATGATTGGATCAACCACTGCACCCCCAACAACTAATCAACGCCGCCCGCTCTGTTCCCTGGATTATTCAGCATCACTCTTGAATTTGTAAATAAACACTCACCTTCGTTTCAACTTACCTTGTCCTGGTCTGCTTCTGGGTTCTGGCTTTGTAACTCGTGACACTGACCTCAATCCTATAGAAAATTTGTGGGCAGAACTGAAAAATCGTGTGCGAGCAAGGTGGACTACAAACCTGACTCAGTTACACTAGCTCTGTCAGGAGGAATGGGCCAAAATTCACCCAACTTATTGTGGAAGGCTACCCGAAACGTTTGACCCAAGTTTTTAAAGGCAATGCTACCAAATACTAATTTAGTGTATGTAAACTTCTGACCCTCTGGGAATGTGATGAAAGAAATAAAAGCTGAAATAAATATTTCTCTCTACTATTATTCTGACATTTCACATTCGTAAAATAAAGTGGTGATCCTAACTGACCTAAGACAGGGAATGTTTACTAGGATTAAATGTCAGTAATTGTGAAAAACTGAGTTTAAATGTATTTGGTTAAGGTGTATGTAAACTTCCGACTTCAACTGTATATAGGGCAGCAGTCTCTAGGGTGCATTTTACATTTTTGGTCATTTAGCGGACGCTCTTATCCAGAGCGACTTACAGTTAGTGAGTGCATACATATTTTATTTTTTATTTTTTTCACACTGGCCCTCCGTGGGAATCGAACCCACAACCCTGGCGTCGCAAACACCATGCTCTACCAACTGAGCTACATCCCTGCCGGCCATTCCCTCCCCTACCCTGGACGACGCTGGGCCAATTGTGCGCCGCCCCATGGGTCTCCCGGTTGCGGCCGGCTACGACAGAGCCTGGATTCGAACCAGGATCTCTTAGACCACCGCGCCACTCGAGAGACAAGAGTAGAGTACCAGGTAGTAGCCAGCTAGTAACAGTGACTAAGGTTCAGGGCAGGGTACTGGGCGGAAGCCGGCTAGTGGTGACTGTATAACAGTCTGATGGCCTGGAGATAAAAGCTGTTTTTCAGTCTCTCGGTCCCAGCTTTGATGCACCTGTACTGTCTCGATGGTGAACAGGCCGTGGCTCGGGTGGCTGAGGTCCTTGATGATCTTCTTGGCCTTCCTGTGTCACTGGGTGCTGTAGATATCATGCAGTGCAGGCAGTGTGCCCCCAGTGATGCGTTGGGCTGACCGCACCACCCTCTAGAGAGCCCTGCGGTTGCGGACAGTGCAATTGCCGCTGATGCGCCTTCTTCACCACACTGTCTGTGTAAATGGACCATTTCAGGTTGTCAGTGATGTGCACGCCGAGGAACATTAAGCTTTTCACCCTCTCCACTGTGGCGCTGTTGCGCCTTCTTAAACCCTCTCCACTGCGGCCTCCTTCATGTTGTTGATGTTGAGGGAGAGGTTATTTTCCTGGCACCACTCCGCCAGGGCCCTCACCTCCTCCCTGTAGGCCAGGGATCATCAACTAGATTTAACCGCAAGCCTATTTTTTCTTGAGCGGATGGTTGGGGGGACCGAACATAATTACAAACATTTTGTAGACTGAAAATTGACCACAAGAAGCCCAAACAGATATATTGTAATCATTTCAAACCTTGCTTACATTTGTATACCATCACGTGTCTCTCTATTATGCGTGGGAATACTTGGAAACATGTTTCTTAAATTAAAATCACTTGGAGCTGATTTCCTGGTGTTTTTACAGTCTATTCAACAAAAAAAAAAATGTTTGCTCACAAAACTTGGGGGAATAAAACCACCCGCGGACCAAATTCGGCCGCCAGTTGGGGAACCCTGCTGTAGACTGTCTCCTCATTGTTGGTAATCAGGCCTACCACTGTTGTGTTGTCAGCAAACTTGATGATTGTGTTGGAGACGTTTGTGGCCACACAGTCATGGGTGAACAGAGTGTACAGGAGGGGGCTGACCACCCACCCTTGTTGGGCCCCCCGTGTTGAGAATCAGCATGGTGGAAGTCTTGTTGCCTACATTCACCACCTGGGGTCGGCCCGTCAGGAAGTCCAGGACCCAGTTGCACAGGGCGGGGTTAGGACCCAGGGCCCCGAGCTTAGTGATGACCTTGGAGGGCACTATGGTGTTGAAGGCTGAGCTGTAGTCGATTAACAGTATTCTTACATAGGTATTCCTCTTGTCCAGATGGGATAGGACAGTGTGCAGTGTGAGGAGGCAGTACGCAAATTGTAGTGGATCTAGGGTGTCGGGTAAGGTGGAGGTGATATGATCCTTAACTAGCCACTCAAAGCACTTCATGATGACAGAAGTGAGTGCTACGGGGCAATAGTCATTTAGTTAAGTTACCTTTGCTTTCTTGGGTCCAGGAACAATGGTGAACATCTTGAAGCAAGTGGGAACAACAGACTGGGATAGAGAGAGATTGAATATATCCGTAAACACTCCAGCCAGCTGGTCTGTACATGCTCTGAGGACGCGGCTTGGGATGCCGTCTGGACCGGAAGCCTTGCGAGGGTTAACATGCTTAAATGTCTTACTCACGTCGGCCAAGGAGAATGTGAGCCTTCTTTGTGACTATAAGATCCTGTTGCCCAGCACCATATAATAAGAACAACAGTCCTAGAGGTCTCATATGGGGCCAAACCAACATCCAACTCCCAGCTTCCTACTCTGCATAGGAGAAAGAGAATGAGACTTGAGATCTGGATTGCTATAGGAATATTGAAGTGTTTCATTCAGATGAATAGTAGCACAGTCGTAGGCCCTTATTATTGGTAAATGATGGAAGGGCCCTACTGATCTCCCAGCTGTTATAGTAGGCCCCTAGACAATATCCTGTCTTTACTTCTCCATCATGCAATTATACTGATTGGCTCTATTTTCATTTAGATCACAACTTAGTGTAGTTGCATTAGGCACTAAATTGGCAATTTGTCATTGTGAGCTCACAAAAATAAAAGTTTTGCCTTCTGTTTAGCCTTCTGAATATGCACGTTTCGCTTTTATCACTGGCCAGTCAGTAGCCCTTTCATATCACCATTCAGAGAGTATGTTCAACAATCTGTTTTTTGCCCCTCCCGCTGCGCCTGTGTGAGTAGTGGGCGGCGCGCATACCCAATCCCATACCCAGCCAGTGTTGTACGTGAGAGAGTGGAGCCACTCCGTTTCCTCCAAGCAGAGATCGAAAGACAGGGAGGTAAGAGAGGCAGGAGCACCGGAGCGCCGACATCGTCGGTATGAAGCGAGCGTAGCATCTTAGCGCCCGCGCCAGAATTTCAGATTTTTTTGCAACAATTATTGTTTTTGCTTTTAAAATTCAGTTTTGGTGCTGAATCGGAGACTATGGAAGTGACTGTATCCAGAGTGCTGATTTCCATTGCGCAGCTCCTGGTTTTCTGCCATATAGGTAAGGAAGAAGAATATTGATAGATTTTGATAAGTGCAATGATTTATGTGTGATACGCATTATCAGCGGTTTTTACTGGAGTGTGCACAGCGCATGTCTGTAACTGGCTACTGTAGACTCTATATTTGATGTTATAGTGCATTCACTCAACGATGCCATATTTGACACTGGCAAACAAATAAAGACAGGGACCATGGTGAATTTAAAAGGTACATGCCAAATGCCACTCCACCTGACAGGTCTCAGGTCTGTGTATTTGGATAAATTACACTGTTGATTCTAAGGTAGGCCCTATATGATTTTTTATCATGAAGAGACTTTTCACATTTGGAGAACTTCTTCATTTTGATAGAAGCATTTCACTTGATATTTCAAGCGGATTTATTTGTAGGCTGTTAACAGTGTTTCTGATTTGGACATGCCATTGAGAGAGCCTTTAACTTGATGTTGAAAGCCTAAGTATTGATCCTTTATAAGGTTGTCTTGTCTTTCTGCTGTTTCCCTGGTGAAGCCATTGAAACATGACATGAACACTGACAATAGGGTTGGTTTCATGGATGTTTTTCTGGTCAAAGAATAGATGGAAAAGAAAGAGCAAGTGCTTTTGAGAGATTTGAGATCTGCCATCTGCATTTTCCGTTTCTTCTAATCCCTTGGCTGATCTAAGAGATGAACAGTTTTTCTGGGAGGTTTTATGGGAATTGGGAATTATTGGGAAAATTCTTTGGAGGGAAATGAAGGAGGGCGCACATCTCTAAGCCATCTGTTCCTCAATATGCCAGGCCACCATACAGAAGTAGGCTACCCACGCACACACACACACACACACACACACCGCACACACACACACACACACACACACACACACACACACACACACACACACACACACACACACATACACACACTGCATACGGCACTCATACTGTGTCTCGCAAATAGACACATCCATCTGCATGCAATATTATCACCAATTTGACTGTTTGGATACAATCAACACATTCCCACCATGCCATATGTTTTTTTTTTAAACTGTAGACTACATTATGGTAATTAGCCTAGATATGAACAGTGCAGAACAGTACATTAGGAACTCATTGTAAAGTAACTTCAGCTGTGGTGTGTGCCAGTGCCTCAGCTGGCAGAGCTGGCAGAGGGGGAGTGCATGAATACGGTTAGGATCAAGTTTTGGGCACGGTTAGTGGGCATGGCTAGGGTTAGGGTCATGTTTTCAGGGTTCAGTTTTCAATTCAGTTGGCCCTCCTGTAGCTCAGTTGGTAGAGCATGGCGCTTGCAACGCCAGGGTTGTGGGTTCGATTCCCACGGGGGGCCAGTATGAAAAATGTATGCACTCACTAACTGTATGTCGCTCTGGATAAGAGCGTCTGCTAAATGACTAAAATGTAAATGTTCAGAAAGTGGAAAAATCCTCATAGGAAACAATGGACGATTGACTGAATTGAAAACAGATCTGACTCCAACCCTAAATGAGCTGGTTGTAACACCATCGATGGGCAGGGCAAGAGTGTTGTTCTACCTCAAAAAGCACAAGAAAGAGAATTTTAACAACCACCATGTCAGATTGTTCTGAAATTGTTTCTGTAGTTAGAAACAGATAAGATTAGCATTCCTGCTACATTATTTTGTTGAAATATAATTTGATCTCTGAGAAATTAAGCTAATTGATTGCATACAAATTGGCCATTTAAATGTATAGGATTCATATAATATTCAATAAATATAGTACCTAACATCTGATTTGGACCCAACTTTTTTCGAACAATGAGTTAGACATGAGTAATCCAAAGAACTTGTCAAAAGCTACCCACAGACCACTCACACCCCACGCCAATCACACCCCAACAACAAATATATACTATCAGTTCTCTATGTCTGACAAGTAGTATGGAGCTGCGGCTCAGAGAATTGTTTCTTCATCCTATTTAATGTATTCCCAGTGAATTTGGTGATGTTTTTTTCCACCTGTTTAGAAAAATTAGTCATCGAAGTTGTTAGGTTTATGTCCCATCCTACATCCTGGTATTACCATGTTCTGACCACTAGATGGTGCTGTTCCTGCTTTTAGGCGATTTTGTTATTTTCAGATTACAAAATGACAATTACAAAATTACATATTGGTTTCCTTACCCTGTAAGCAGTCTATTGAGAAGGTACAGTATGACAGCAACCATGCTTTGGTTTTGTTGTCCACTGTTTCAAATGCTGAATTTGTAGCATTTGTGGCACAAATTCAATGGAAGTCAATGGTATCTATATTAGCAAATCATGCTAAAGTAACTAAAAATGTATTTTGTAGCTCAACGATGTTACTTCTAGATGATTTGGATATGAAGCGCGAAAATGCTAATATAGATACCATTGACTTGCATTGGATTTGTGCCACAAATGCTAAAAAGTTTGCATTTGAAACATCACCATCTAGTGGTCAGAACCTGGTAATATCAGGATGTATGATGAGACATAAACCTAACAACTTCAATGACTAATTTCTCTGAACAGGAAAAAAAATAAACATCACCAAATTCACTGAGAATACATTACATAGGATGAAGAAACAGTACTCCAAACCGCATACTACTTGTCAGACATAGAGAACGGATACTGTATACTCATTGGAGAGGGATTGGCGTGGGGTGTGGGGGTCTGTGGGTGGCTTTTGACAATTTCTTTGAATGTCTCATGTCTTACTCAATGTTTGAAAAAGGTTTGGTCTAAATCGAATATTAGGTACTATATGTATTGAATATTATATGAATCCTATAAATGAAAATGGCCAATTTGGGTGCACTCAATTAGCTTAATTTCTCAGAGATCAAATAATATTTCAACAAAATGATGTTGAAGGAATGCTCATCTTTTCGGTTTCTAGCTACAGAAACGATATCAGAACAATCTGACATGGTGGGTGTCATGGCTTGCTGAAATTACATGGAATGACCCTAGAGTGTTATTGAATGAATGTGAAGAATTGATCTTCCACACTGTTCTCTCCATGGGTGTGATTGGGATGTATGAAGTAACAGCACGCTATCGTGCACTCTTAGAAAAAAAGGTGCTATCTAGAACCTACAAGGGTTATCTGGCTGTCCCCATATGAGAACCCTTTGAAGAACCCTTTTTGGTTTCAGGTAGAACCCTTTTGGTTCCAAGTAGAACCCTTTCCACAGAGGGTTCTACATGGAACCCAAAAGGTTTCTACCTGCAACCAAAAATACTTCTACCTAGAACCAAAAATAGTTTTCCTATAGGGCTGGGAATTGCCAGGGACCTCACAATACGATATTATCACGATACTTACGGGCCGATACGATATGTATCACGATATATCACAATTCTATGAATTGCGATTTGATACTGTGATTTTATTGCGATTCAATGTTGCAAACATATTGCTACTGAGGTGCAAGAGAGAGCCATAATAAAAACGAGTTTTGATCAGTTATGGATATAATAGAGATGAAAACATGTTGGCTCACCATTTAAAAAGAAAATTGAGGCCAAGCTATAGAAGAAGAAATACCGATGTTTTGGTGCTGGTACAGCCTGCTAGCGCTAGCTAATGTTAACTACCTAGCAACAAATAAATAAGTCATAGAATCAATATAATATAGTCAAAGATAATATCACGATACTCTACTGTAAAAAGTTTTTCCCCCTATCCCTATTCTCCTATGGGAACAGCTGAAGAACCCTTTTGGAATATAATACAATCGAGTATCTCTTGGCACACATTAACAGATGGTTGATGCTCTCTTTTATGAGCTGTAGCAGCAGCAACCTGTGTGAGACTGTAAGAGTTGAAGTGTAACTACTCTATGTGGATGTGGTGATGGTGGGTGAGCCTGGGTGAGCCTGCTGAGTACTTTTATGGGATCCAGCATCATTAATTAGGGTAGATTACTCTGCTCTAACCCCACAGCTGTCACAAGCCGGGCTAGAAACTCCGGTCTCAGATGTGGAGAGCTGGGGGTACTACCCCTTAGCCACAGAGGAGGTGTTGTAGGACCCAAATGAAACACCCAAGGCAATACTCCAGGCAAGTAGATTTAATGTTCCAAAACAGGAGGCAAAACAAAACAACTCCACGAGGGGGAGAAAAAACAAACTAAAGATAACTTTGAACAACTACTAGGACAGACACGGTGGGACAAAGCAGGAGACACATAGTCAGGACGCAATAACCAAGTGAGAAACAAGGGGAAAACACACAGCTAAAATACACAAGGGGGAAACAAGGCACAGGTGACCTGGATCAAGCTAATTAGGACACATGAGGAAGAACTAAGGCAGAGGGGAACACAGATGACCTCTAGAGGCCCGGAGACAAACAGGAGGCAGGAAGCTGACACACACGAGGAAGAACTAAGGCAGAGGGGGAACACAGATGACCTCTAGAGGCCCGGAGACAAACAGGAGGCAGGAAGCTGACAGGACCCCCTCCTCTAGGAACGACTCCTGACGTTCCTTCCAGAACACCCTGGCCCCAGGGTGCGAAAATCTCGGATCAAACCTGGGTCCAGGATGTCCCTGGCTGGAACCCAGGAGCGCTCCTCCGGCCCGTAGCCCTCCCAGTCCACCAGATACTGCAGAGAGTTCTGGACCCTCCGGGGAGTCCAGTATCCGGCGGACTGTGTAGGCTGGCTGGCCGTCAATGATCCTGGGAGGTGGCGGGGGTCTGCGTGGGGGGGCAAAGGGAGAAGACAAGACAGGTTTAAGGAGTGAAACATGGAAAGTGGGGTTAACTCTAAGGGAGCGAGGGAGAACCAAACGATACGACACAGGGTTAACCTTTCTAGCAATGCGGAAAGGCCCGATGTATCTCTGGGAAAGCTTCCTGGATTCACCCGGAGGGGCAGGTTCTTAGTGGCCAACCAAACTCTCTGACCAGCTCGGAAACTAGGGCCGTCCAGCCGGTGGCGATTAGCCTGACTTTGGTATCTCTGGGAGGTCCGAAGGAGGGCACGCCTGGCCTTCTTCCAGGTCCGCCTACAGCGTTGGACAAAGTGCTGGGCCGAGGGAACACCAACTTGCGCCTCCTCCTCTGGAAACAATGGAGGGTTGTAACCGAACTGGCATTCGAAGGGGGACAATCCGGTGGCTGAGGACTGAGGGTGTTGTGGGGCATATTCAGCCCAAATGATATAGGTGGCCCAAGACGTGGGATTACTGGCCGCCATACACCGCAGGGGGTGGTCTCCAGATCCTGATTAATCCGCTTCGTTTGGCCATTAGACTCTGGATGGAACCCCGACGATAGGCTGGCTGTGGCCCCAACAAGCCTGCAGAAGGCCCCCCAAAACCGGGACGAGATTGGGGACCTCGGTCAGAGACCACGTCCAGGGGAATACCAAATATCCGGAAGACATAGTTCATGAGGAGCTCAGCAGTCTCCTTAGCCGAGGGCAGCTTGGGCAGGGGAATAAACCGGCAGCCTTAGAGAACCGGTCTACCACCACTAGGATGACGGTGTTGCCCTGGGATAGAGGAAGTCCCGTAACAAAGTCCAGAGAAAGGTGTGACCATGGCCTTCGAGGAACAGGTAAGGGATGGAGCAGTCCCTGGGGTCGCTGGCGTGTCGACTTTCCCTGGTTGCACACAGGGCAGGCCTCAACATAGACCTGCACGTCCTTCTTGATGGACGGCCACCAAAACCGCCGTCGGAGGAACTCCAGTGTGCGAGCACTGCCTGGATGGCATGTCAAGGGCGACTCATGACCCCACTGCAAGACGCGGCCCCGAACAGAGAGAGGAACGAGCAGGCGACCGGCAGGACCACCGCCTGGATCGGGCTCCTGGACAAGAGCTTCTCGCACTCCTCTTTCTAGTTCCCACTGAAGAGGTGCGACGATCCTAGACCTCGGAATAATCGATGCCAAGGGCTTCTCTTGTAACTCGGGAGAATAGACTCGAGACAGAGCATCCGGCTTGACGTTCTTGGTGCCAGGTCGGTAAGTCAGGAGGAACTGGAATCGATTAAAGAAAAGGGACCATCGTGCTTGCCGAGGGTTCATCCGCTTTAGCCTGTTGGAGATATTCCAGGTTCTTGTGGTCTGTGAGAACCTGGAAAGGGTGCTGAGCCCCCTCAAGCCAATGGCGCCACTCTTCCAATGCCAGTTTTACCGCAAGCAACTCTAGATCCCCCCACGTGGTAGTTGCGCTCGGCCTCAGACAGGCGAGCGAGACATGAAGGCACAAGGGTGTAATCTCCCCATCCGCACCCCTCTGTGACAGGACGGCTCCCACCCCCACCTCTGAGGCGTCCACCTCCACCATGAAAGGTCTCTCTGGGTCAGGGGTCACCAGAATCGGAGCAGACGTGAAGCGCGCTTGAGATCCTCGAAGGCCCCTGCTGCTTCCGGGACCCCAGTGAATCTTGGTCCCTCCTCCCTTGGTAAGCGTCGTCAAGGGGGCTACCACCGAGCTGAAATTCTTAATGAACTTCCGATAGAAGTTAGAAAAGCCAATGAACCGTTGAACCTCCTTGACCGTGGCAGGTGTGGGCCAATCGTGGACCGCCTTGACCTTCTTGGGATCCATCTCTAGGTGCCCGGGAGTGACAATAAACCCGAGAAACTGAGTCTGAGAAACATGAAATTCACACTTCTCAGGCTTAACGTAGAGGTGATTGTCAAGGGAGCCTCTGGAGAACCCTGCTAACATGCCCCTCATGCTCCTTCAGTGACCTCGAGAAGATGAGGATATCGTCCAGGTACACGAAGCACGAACAGATTAAGCATATCCCGGAGAACATCATTAATCAGGGCTTGGAATACTGCGGGGGCATTGGTGAGCCCGAACGGCATCACCCGATATTCATAGTGCCCCGTGGCGTGTTGAAACGCCGTCTTCCATTCGTCTCCTTGCCGGATCCGCACGAGATGGTAAGCATTGCGGAGATCCAGCTTAGTAAAAATGGAAGCCCCTTGAAGCAGCTCAAAAGCAGTGGCCATGAGAGGAAGGGGGTATCGATTCGAACCGTGATCTTGTTGAGTCCCCGTAATCAATACAAGGCCTAAGACCCCCGTCTTTCTTTTCAACAAAAGAAGCCCGCCCCAGCCGGGGAAGTAGAGGCATAGATGAGGCCGGCTGCCAAGGACTCCTTAATGTAGGTGTCCATAGCTGCGTGCTCGGGGAGGACAAGGAAAAGATCCGACCTCTAGGAGGGCAGCACCCAGGGGAGTAGATCAATGGCACAGTCATACGTGCGATGAGGCGGTAAGGAAGTAGCCCGGGCCTTGCTGAACACTGCCTTGAACCGATGGTAAACACTGGGGACTCGGGAGACGTCAACAGACTCTTGAAACTGGGTACTAGGGGCTGAGGGACTCTGTAGCATGCAGGTGAGTTGGCAGGCGGGACCCCAGCTTAGAATGGTGCCCGTAGGCCAGTCGATCTGGGGATTATGTCTGCATAGCCAAGGGGTGACCCAGGATAATAGGATACTCGGGAGAGTCAATGAGATAGAAGGTCTCCTCCTGCTGGTGTTGAGAGATGGTAAGTCGCAGGGACTGAGTCGCCTCGGTAACCTTTCCTGGTTCCAGAGGTCTGCCATCTAAGGCTGTAACTGCCTGGGGTTGAGGAAGTAGTTGGGTAGGGATCTTAAGTTCCTTAGCCAAGGTTACATCCAGGAAATCACCTGCGGCACCGGAATCGATCATAGCCTGGACCCGATGCTGGTGGCCCCCCCAGGACAGAGTGGCTGGAATAGCCAGGACAGTCTGTCACAAGCCGGGCTAGAAACTCCGGTCTCAGATGTGGAGAGCTGGGGGTACTACCCCTTAGCCACAGAGGAGGTGTTGTAGGACCCAAATGAAACACCCAAGGCAATACTCCAGGCAAGTAGATTTAATGTTCCAAAACAGGAGGCAAAACAAAACAACTCCACGAGGGGAGAAAAACAAACTAAAGATAACTTTGAACAACTTACTAGGACAGACACGGTGGGACAAAGCAGGAGACACATAGTCAGGACGCAATAACCAAGTGAGAAACAAGGGGAAAACACACAGCTAAAATACACAAGGGGAAACAAGGCACAGGTGACCTGGATCAAGCTAATTAGGACACATGAGGAAGAACTAAGGCAGAGGGGAACACAGATGACCTCTAGAGGCCCGGAGACAAACAGGAGGCAGGAAGCTGACACACACGAGGAAGAACTAAGGCAGAGGGGAACACAGATGACCTCTAGAGGCCCGGAGACAAACAGGAGGCAGGAAGCTGACAACAGCGTATAGTTAATTGGTATTTGGCAGCATGTCCACTGCAGTTTCCTTTGAACCTTGACAGAATGTACATGGAATAAAGCAAACAAAGCCCTAGACCAGAGCACTAGATAATGAAACATAATGAAATGCCAGAAGGATTCCTACAAATAGAATAGGAGGCTTCTACTGAATAGACACCTTCTGCTAGTGTTGCGGACTGTCACGATCGTTGAGAGATGGGTCAGACCAAGGTGCAGCATGGTATGCGAACATGTTTATTAAATAATAAACACAAAACAAACCAACGTGATGTGAAGTCCAAGCCTATACACAATACAAGCCTAACACAGGAACAAGATCCCACAACTAAGGTAGGCAAACAGGCTACTTAAGTATGATCCCCAATCAGAGACAACGAGCGACAGCTGTCTCTGATTGGGAATCACACCCGGCCAAACATAGAAATACAATACCTAGATCAGAAACAGAATTTCCAGCATAGATTCTCACGCCCTGACCAAACCAACTAAAAACAACCGGCCTCTCAAGGCCAGGGCGTGACACGGACGCAAATGTGTCTGGGTCAAACCAGTAACCAATTCAACTGCAACCTGGGTTAGGATCAATTACATTCAATCATGCTTATGAATAATTACTGCTTATAAAAACGTTATTGACTGTGTAAATGATACCATTTATAATCTGAGCAATTTGCCTTAGTAAAGCAACGTGACCTCTTTAGAACTGTGATAGAAGCAGATGATACACCTGATGCTATAGAACCAAAAGGGCTTCTTCCAATGAAAGGTGCCATTTAGAACCCAGAACCCTTTTAGAACTCTTTTTTTCTAACTCTATAAATCATTTTCCTTATCAAAGCAACATCACCTAAAGAGACCTGTGATACAAGCAGATGATGCATAACAGAGAAGCTATCTATTAGCCATCAGGTTTGACTGATTTACCCCTGGGTGCTTATGATGTCCTGTGATCTACAATATCTGGTCATTAGTCCCACATGTAGTTATGTCATCCTAATGCTACTTAATGAGGAGAGAGAGAGAG
This sequence comes from Coregonus clupeaformis, assembly GCF_020615455.1. NCBI lineage: Eukaryota > Metazoa > Chordata > Actinopteri > Salmoniformes > Salmonidae > Coregonus > Coregonus clupeaformis. Next base: position 576,006 of record NW_025533480.1, on the reverse strand, counting down.
TCCCCTCTCCCTCTGGACAATCAAATTATCGATGTCTCTAACGTTTGTCTCTTTCCATCAAATTAGAAATGTTTGCTATTTCGGTCATTGCTTTTAAATGTTAAATGAGTTTAGACTAGAGTTAAATGTCAAAGGATCACAGATATGGTTTGCCTCCTCTTCTTATTTTAATGTCTACAGTTTGGATTAGAGGAGAGAGACAGATTAATGTATGTCTGGTTTATCTGCTGTTAGTAGCTATCTGTTTAGCCTTGTGTATCTGTCTCCAGAGACGGGAGTGTGAGTGGGTGTGTGGGTGTTCATGGCAACAAACACAGGCAGGATCTCACTTCTCGTACCATGTTTCTGTAAGCAGGCCTTTCTTCTGTGAAAGAATCCATTGAGAACATTACATCCCCAAGTGTTCATGCTGAGTCTCTCGTCTCTCTTCATGTTCACTCTCTCTTCTGCTTTTTTGTCATTATGATTCACCGGTACAGGGTGTTTTATCAGACTATGAATCTAATAGATGATGTCAAAATCACTAAGGTTACACATCCGAAAGACAGAAATCTGAAACAGTAGCCATGGTAACATGTAATATGGTAAATTACTAGAACAAAAGGATCTGAGGGAACTGATTGCTCCCCAGACAGCGTGATTATGTTCAGTCTAATGTATGGATGGGAATTAGAGTTAGCTACGCAGTACGCACTAGGCACACATATCTCAAGTTAAGATCCAGCCCTGTAAGAAGAACAGAAGAGTTAGAGCTGATTTGGAACATATGATTTGTCCACATCATTGGCATCGCATCTGTCTCCCCTCCATGTATCTCTCAAACACGGACGCAAGGACGCACATATGCACACACACAAACACACACAGAGAAACACACACACACCACTGTTGAGAGCTGGTCTGTGTAGTGTTCCATAGCGCTCCATGTGTAAGATGAGATTAGAACTGTAGAACCGGACGGACCTTTACACTGCAGCTCAGAACAGAGCCGCTCTGTACCTCTGTCCCAGCACAACAAAGATTTTCTAAAGCCTTCTTATTATCATTGGCTTTATGGCTTATCTTACCACGAAGAGAAGTTAGACTCCTATTTGGATATAAGCGCTCATTTTGATTACAACTTCTTTTGATGTATCTGAAACAGCAGTATTATTGAATTATTGCCTATGCTTTATTTAAACCCTTTATTTTCTATATTTTCAGTAAATGTATTTTATCAGCATGACATTCCTAGTCAACTGTAATTTAATTTATTAATAAGCATACTTAGCCTATACCACTAATCCACTTATTGACTCTCTAAGGAATGTAGTCACAGTTATTAGAGCTAGCTCCGTCCCAGTCATGACTTTGATTGCAGCATACTTGGTCTTACTGCGAGTTGAAGTTCCCTACACAGCAAATTCTCCAGCATTAAATCAACACTGACTGTGTTAAATTTAACACTGGGCCAGTGTCTATACAGGTCCACACTTTTGAGTGTTAAGTTAACACTGTGCTTAGTGCTGACGCTGTTACATGTTGTCAGTATTAGGGAATGAACACTTTGTGTTATGCAATAACACCTCAGATAGTATTTTTAACACTAGGAAGTGTATATAGTCTTTATTGCCAAAACTCTTAATTAAGCATATCCAAAGACTCCAGAACTGGCAGCAGACATGCTCAAACATTAGTTAACATAACCATAGACCACTTAAACTGATGCAACACTTCCACTCACCAGTGGCCAACAATAACTAATTGAAAGCCACGCCCCCACTAAGCCACAATTCCAGTATAATTTCCCAGTGTGCCTTGCCTTTTCGAGTGAATTGTAGACTTACCACCCATGACTGTATTTGTTAGTGACAGAGACATGGTTGTTGAATTAGTTCATTTTCAGTCTTGTGGACTTCACCAAGTGAGTTTGTACTATAGGCAATGTTATCATTAAAATTAAACTGTTAATGACAACACTTCACATATATTATAAGGTTTAACTCTGATAGCCAAGTTTTACTGTAACAAAGTGTTTTTAGGAACCCTCAGGTATACAGGGCACATCAGGCCTGCAAGTCACATTATGTTGGCTTGCGAAGTGATGTATGATTTCTATTGGAATTCAGCCAGAGTTAGGACATCCAACAGTTGGAATTTTTATTCACCTGCAACCTGCATTCAAAATAACTGTTAGGAATATTGATAAAGGAGACTACCTAAACCATTTAAACTGGAACAACCATTTCAGTAATGGGGGCAATACATCTATCTAACTAATTGGATTAGTTTAGAAAAATGTATGTTATTTATCTTTGTGTAGCACAAATATGAAAAACAATCCTAATAAATGTAGCTGCAGTAGAGCATGCTGGGAAATATGATAATGAGGGGCGTGGTTTTGATGGGAACGTTTTACTCTCCTCAGAGTAAAACTGACACAATCACACTCTCACACTCAACACTGGTTATAAACACCAACACTGGGGTTCGTTTACACTAATAAGTGTTAATTTAGCACTTACAAAGTTAATTTAACACCTGAATCAACACTAGAAATGTTACACTGAAAAATCAACACTAGGTAACACTGGCCAATTTAGCATTACTATGCCATATGGTTCTCAGTATACCCTGTTATAGCCCAAGAGAAATCAATAATGGAAACAATTAATGAATCATGTCTATAGCACCATGCCAGTACCAGTCCATGGATTACTACCCTATTATTCACCGTACCCATAATGTTAACATGCATGTGACACTCTGGCTCTATGGACTTTTATTTTGAGCCAGGGTTGTTATTTTTCTGTTGGGTGTATTTCTATGTTTGCTTTTCTGTTGGGTTGGTCTCTATGTTTGGTCATTGACTCCCAATCGGAGGTAACGAGTGTCAGCTGTCGGCTCGTTATCTCTGATTGGGAGCCATATTTAAACTGTTGTGTTTCACTGTGTGTTTGTGGGTTTTTGTTCCTGGTTCAGTCGTGTACTGTTGGACTTCACGTTTCGTCAGTGTTTATTGTTTTGGTTAGTGTACTTTATTCTTAATAAAGTCATGTTCACTCAACGCGCTGCGCTTTGGTCTGCTCCTTTCGACGATCGTGACAATGCACAGCAAAATCAATGGTGTACATTTAACTCTTAAAGTGTTCAAAGGAACTCGATTGTGGTGTTTGCAGAACTCAACTGTAGAGTAATATGCAACACCTACAGTGTAAAACATAACACTTGATTTAGAGTAAACTGGGCTCACTTTGCTTAGTGATAATGCTGTTACGCTTTCTCAGTGTAAGAAATGAACAGCTGTAGTGTTACAGGCCACATCAGCCCTGCAAGTCACATTATGCTGGCTTGCAAAGTGATGTGTAATTTCTATTCGAATCCAGACATAGTTAGGATATCAAACTGTTGGAATTTTTATTCACCAGCAACCTGCATTCAGAATGACTGTCAAGATTAGGAAACAAAATAGAACTATTGTAAAATTGACTGTGTCCATAAAATGCATATAGTATGTATAAGCTGGAAGTAGAGGCCTAAGCGTTGTTGTTCACTAGTTTACTCCAATTAGGGGAGGGGTGGTGGGGTTGGAAAGTAATAAGGAAAATATACATTTTTTTAAAGGATATGTACAGTGGGGAGAACAAGTATTTGATACACTGCCGATTTTGCAGGTTTTCCTACTTACAAAGCATGTAGAGGTCTGTAATTTTTATCATAGGTACACTTCAACTGTGAGAGACGGAATCTAAAACAAAAATCCAGAAAATCACATTGTATGATTTTTAAGTAATTAATTTGCATTTTATTGCATGACATATGTATTTGATCACCTACCAACCAGTAATAATTCCGGCTCTCACAGACCTGTTAGTTTTTCTTTAAGAAGCCCTCCTGTTCTCCACTCATTACCTGTATAACTGCACCTGTTTGAACTCGTTACCTGTATAAAAGACACCTGTCCACACACTCAATCAAACAGACTCCAACCTCTCCACAATGGCCAAGACCAGAGAGCTGTGTAAGGACATCAGGGATAAAATTGTAGACCTGCACAAGGCTGGGATGGGCTACAGGACAATAGGCAAGCAGCTTGGTGAGAAGGCAACAACTGTTGGCGCAATTATTAGAAAATTGAAGAAGTTCAAGATGACGGTCAATCACCCTCGGTCTGGGGCTCCATGCAAGATCTCACCTCGTGGGGCATCAATGATCATGAGGAAGGTGAGGGATCAGCCCAGAACTACACGGCAGGACCTGGTCAATGACCTGAAGAAAGCTGGGACCACAGTCTCAAAGAAAACCATTAGAAACACACTATGCCGTCATTGGTTAAAATCCTGCAGTGCACGCAAGGTCCCCCTGCTCAAGCCAGCGCATGTCCAGGCCCGTCTGAAGTTTGCCAATGACCATCTTGATGATCCAGAGGAGGAATGGGAGAAGGTCATGTGGTCTGATGAGACAAAAATAGAGCTTTTTGGTCTAAACTCCACTCGTCGTGTTTGGAGGAAGAAGAAGGATGAGTACAACCCCAAGAACACCATCCCAACCGTGAAGCATGGAGGTGGAAACATCATTCTTTGGGGATGCTTTTCTGCAAAGGGGACATGACGACTGCACTTTTATTTAAGCTGTGTAGCATATTTAGTAGGAAACATGCTATTAAATATGAAATGGTTATTTCATTGTAATAATTATTATACCACAAGAAGATTGAAAAATAGCAAAAAAATAATTGGATCTGGTTCACTCACCAATCAGAGAGAGAAGTGAGAGCGACGGTATGAGGCAACCTTTCTGATGTCAGGCTTGTATTCTGTTGTGGCAATCCTGAGGCACTGTCCAAGATGTGAATCTGAGAGTCTGTTTCTGTCCTGGCTCTTGATAGCATTCATTGAAGAAAATGCTGATTCACAGATGTAGAGTGGGGAAAAAAAGTATTTAGTCAGCCACCAATTGTGCAAGTTCTCCCACTTAAAAAGATGAGAGAGGCCTGTAATTGTCATCATAGGTACACGTCAACTATGACAGACAAAATGAGAAAAAAAAATCTAGGAAATCACATTGTAGGATTTTTAATGAATTTATTTGCAAATTATGGTGGAAAATAAGTATTTGGTCAATAACAAAAGTTTCTCAATACTTTGTTACATACCCTTTGTTGGCAATGACACAGGTCAAACGTTTTCTGTAAGTCTTCACAAGGTTTTCACACACTGTTGCTGGTATTTTGGCCCATTCCTCCATGCAGATCTCCTCTAGAGCAGTGATGTTTTGGGGCTGTCGCTGGGCAACACGGACTTTCAACTCCCTCCAAAGATTTTCTATGTGGTTGAGATCTGGAGACTGGCTAGACCACTCCAGGACCTTGAAATGCTTCTTACGAAGCCACTCCTTCGTTGCCCGGGCGGTGTGTTTGGGATCATTGTCATGCTGAAAGACCCAGCCACGTTTCATCTTCAATGCCCTTGCTGATGGAAGGAGGTTTTCACTCAAAATCTCACGATACATGGCCCCATTCATTCTTTCCTTTACACGGATCAGTCGTCCTGGTCCCTTTGCAGAAAAACAGCCCCAAAGCATGATGTTTCCACCCCCATGCTTCACAGTAGGTATGGTGTTCTTTGGATGCAACTCAGCATTCTTTGTCCTCCAAACACGACGAGTTGAGTTTTTACCAAAAAGTTCTATTTTGGTTTCATCTGACCATATGACATTCTCCCAATCCTCTTCTGGATCATCCAAATGCACTCTAGCAAACTTCAGACGGGCCTGGACATGTACTGGCTTAAGCAGGGGGACACGTCTGGCACTGCAGGATTTGAGTCCCTGGCGGCGTAGTGTGTTACTGATGGTAGGCTTTGTTACTTTGGTCCCAGCTCTCTGCAGGTCATTCACTAGGTCCCCCCGTGTGGTTCTGGGATTTTTTTGTGATCATTTTGACCCCACGGGGTGAGATCTTGCGTGGAGCCCCAGATTGAGGGAGATTATCAGTGGTCTTGTATGTCTTCCATTTCCTAATAATTGCTCCCACAGTTGATTTCTTCAAACCAAGCTGCTTACCTATTGCAGATTCAGTCTTCCCAGCCTGGTGCAGGTCTACAATGTTGTTTCTGGTGTCCTTTGACAGCTCTTTGGTCTTGGCCATAGTGGAGTTTGGAGTGTGACTGTTTGAGGTTGTGGACAGGTGTCTTTTATACTGATAACAAGTTCAAACAGGTGCCATTAATACAGGTAACGAGTGGAGGACAGAGGAGCCTCTTAAAGAAGAAGTTACAGGTCTGTGAGAGCCAGAAATCTTGCTCATTTGTAGGTGACCAAATACTTATTTTCCACCATAATTTGCAAATAAATTCATTAAAAATGTGTCTGTCATAGTTGACGTGTACCTATGATGAAAATTACAGGCCTCTCTCATCTTTTTAAGTGGGAGAACTTGCACAATTGGTGGCTGACTAAATACTTTTTCCCCCCACTGTATGTTGAGGGGAACATCGTGAGTAGGAGCATTGCAATATCTCTGGTGTTTTTAAAACGAGCTTGGGGAACCACGTTAATCCAAAAGTCACTCACCAGTGCATCCTTGTGTTGAGCTTTGAGCAAATCAGATGTTCCCATCTCCAAGATTTCCATCTGAAGAGCAGCCTCATCTATGGAAGGCACCAGCTTTTTGGCCTCTGCAGTCCACTGGCCGTCAGCTGACACAGAAAACGGCTGTCTTACGAAGAGAAGGATGTCAGCTGAGAGTTTAGGGGAGCTTTCAAATCTTTCCTTGAAGTTTTCTGCCAGCCTGGACACAAAATCCTTCATTGCTGTATCTTCCTGCATTTTATTCTTCTCACAATGCTCACGCAGACGTGGAAAGTGCAACTTTCTCCCATGAATGTCTCTCTCCAGGAGGTGCAGCTTTGATCGGAAAGCTTCAATCGCCTCATACATGTCAGCAACAGTGTGGTTCTTGCCTTGTAGTCGCAGGTTAAGGTGATTTAGATGAGACATGATGTCACACAAAAAAGTAACATCTGATATCACCTTGTTGTCAGTTAAAAAGCTCAAAAAGTCGCTGTTTTTTTGGCTCTGCAGGCTGGATAAAAATGATACAAGTTCATCACGCAGGTCACACACCCTCTCCAACACACAGCCTTTGCTCAGCCAGCGAACGTCATTGTGGAGCAAAAGATTCTTGTGTTCAGCTGACATTTCCTCGAGTAATGCTCTAAAAAGGCGATGCTGCAGACTAGAGCTCTCATGGACAAAGTTAACTAGTCGAGTCACAGTATCCATGGTCTCTTTCATTTTTGAATAATGCAGTGAAATGCCAGGAGTGCTGGGTTAACGGCAGAAAGCCTGCTTACCAAGCCCTGGCGGTGTCCCACCATTGACGGAGCCCCGTCGGTAACAACAGAGACAATTTTACTCACATCTAAGCCATTCCTTTCGAAGAACTGTGTCAGCTCGTTGAATATTATTTCCCCGGTTGTACGCCCGGGTAGAGAAATCAAACACAGCAGCTCCTCCCGGAATGTCTTCCCATCAAAAAATCTTGCGAACACAGACAGAATCTATTGCCAGTGAGAATGCTTCGGTTTTCCTCAAATCTGTGAGTAGACTGGAAAAACACTCCTCCGCTAAAACTTCGACTCTTCTGGTTGCCGTGTTAGCCGACAGCGGCACTTGCTTCAACAGCTCAACAACTTATTTTTTTATCGGTTCCTCTTGGTTTAAAACTTCGGCAGCCATGTCGATTGCACATTGTTTAATTAACTCTGCATCGGCGAATGGCATCTTAGCTCTTGCAAGCTTCCAAGAAACGTGTAATGAGGCAGCTGTTGCGCTCTCTTGTGCCGATGTTGTTTTACACATAGTTAAAACCGAGTGCTTGTATGATGTGGTCCTCTATAGCTCAGCTGGTAGAGCACGGCGCTTGTAACGCCAAGGTAGTGGGTTCGATCCCCGGGACCACCCATACACAAAAATGTATGCACGCATGACTGTAAGTCGCTTTGGATAAAAGCGTCTGCTAAATGGCATATTATTATTATGTTAACATGCTTGCAATTTTTGGTTTGCGCTGGTCAGATTTTTCTGGGTAGTTTGCATTAAAACTGGCAGCATGAATAGAGTTAAAATGCCACTTCAGATTGTCCGCTTTGATTACAGCTACAGTCTGCATGCATATTAAGCATGTGGGCTTAGCACTGTTGTGGTCCGGTAAAAAAAAGCATTACCTCTCAGTCCAGTCAGTTTTGAACTGACGGTTCTCCTGGTCTACCTTGCGTATCTTGGCGAATGCCATGTTGGTTTGACTGGATTTAATAATTTTTTGTGAGGAAGTGGTCAGTCCTTTTGATGAAAGAGGGTTAACTGGCGAGCGGCTGCGGCTACTGTGTGTGTGTGACACTACACTAGGTAGCTAGTCGAGTGGAGACGAGTACGCAAAGCGCGCGAAGCACATCTTACGTATGCACGCGGTAAAGGCCACAGGTCAAGGTGTGGGATAATTTCAAAATAAAGCAGAGCCGCGGATATTAAATTCATGTTTATTATAACAAGTGAATGCCAATGCTGTCAGTGTGGGCCAGACATTTGGCTCTTGCGGGCCGGATCTGGCCCGCGGGCCGCTTATTGGAGTTGGCTGCACTACAGCCTCGTCGATGAGAATGGGGGCGTGCTCAGTCCTCTTTTTTTTCCTGTAGTCCACAATCATCTCATTTGTCTTGGTCACGTTGAGGGAGAGGTTGTTGTCCTGGCACCACACGGCCAGGTCTCTGACCTCCTCCCTATAGGCTGTCTCATCGTTGTCGGTGATCAGGCCTACCACTGTTGTGTCGTCGGAAAACTTAATGATGGTGTTGGAGTCGTGCCTGGCCATGCAGTCATGGGTGAACAGGGAGTACAGGAGGGGACTGAGCACGCACCCCTGAGGGGCCCCTGTGTTGAGGATCAGTGTGGCAGATGTGTTGTTACCTACCCTTACCACCTGGGGGCAGCCCGTCAGGAAGTCCAGGATCAAGTTACAGAGGGAGGTGTTTAGTCCCAGGATCCTTATCTTAGTGATGAGCTGTGAGGGCACTATGGTGTTGAATGCTGAGCTGTAGTCAATGAATAGCAGTCTCACGTAGGTGTTCCTCTTGTCCAGGTGGGAAAGGGCAGTGTGGAGTGCAATAGAGATTGCATCATCTGTTGGGGCAGTATGCAAATTGTAGTGGGTCTAGGGTTTCTGGGATAATGGTGTTGATGTGAGCCATGACCAGCCTTTCAAAGCACTTTATGGCTACAGACATCAGTGCTACGGGTCGGTAATCATTTAGGCAGGTTATCTTAGTGTCCTTGGGCACGGGGACTATGGTGGTCTGCTTGAAACATGTTGGTATTACAGACTCAGTAAGTTGAATGTCAGTGAAGACACTTGCCAGTTGGTCAGCACATGCTCGGAGTACATGTCCTGGTAATCCGTCTGGCCCTGCGGCCTTGTGAATGTTGACCTGCTTAAAAATCTTACTCACATTGGCTACGGAGAGCGTGATCACATAGTCATCCGGAACAGCTGGTGCTCTCATGCATGCTTCAGTGTTGCTTGCCTCGAAGCGAGCATAGAAGTGGTTTAGCTCGGCTGGAAGTATTGTGTCACTGGGCAGCTCGCGGCTGTGCTTCCCTTTGTAGTCTGTAATAGTTTTCAATCCCTGCCACATCCGACGAGCGTCAGAGCTGGTGTAGTACGATTCAATCTTAGTCCTGTACTGACTCTTTGCCTGTTTGATGGTTCGTCGGAGGGCATAGCGGGATTTCTTATAAGCGTCCGGGTTAGAGTCCCGCTCCTTGAAAGCGGAAGCTCTACCCTTTAGCTCAGTGCGGATGTTGCCTGTAATCCATGGCTTCTGGTTGGGGTATGTACGTACGGTCATTGTGGGGACGACGTCATCGATGCACTTATTGATGAAGCCAGTGACTGATGTGGTGTACTCCTCAATGCTATCTGAAGAATCCCGGAACATGTTCCAGTCTGTGCTAGCAAAACAGTCCTGTAGCTTAGCATCTGCGTCATCTGACCACTTTTCTATTAACCGAGTCACTGGTGCTTCCTGCTTTAGTTTTTGCTTATAAGCAGGAATCAGGAGGATAGAGTTATGGTCAGATTTGCCAAATGGAGGGTGAGGGAGAGCTTTGTATGCGTCTCTGTGTGTGGAGTAAAGGTGGTCTAGAGTTTTTTTTCCTCTGGTTGCACATTTAACATGCTGGTAGAAATTAGGTAGAACTGATTTTATTTCAGTTTCTCTGCATTAAAGTCCCCGGCCACTAGGAGCGCTGCCTCTGGATGAGCATTTCCTGTTCACTTATGGCCTTATACAGCTCATTCAGTGCAATCTTAATGCCAGCATTGGTTTGTGGTGGTAAATAGACAGCTATGAAAAATATAGATGAAAACTCTCTTGGTAAATAGTGTGGTCTACAGCTTATCATGAGATACTCTACCTCAGGCGAGCAAAACCTAGAGACTTCCTTAGTATTTGATTTTTTGCACCAGCTGTTGTTTACAAATATACACAGACCGCCACCCCTTGTCTTACCGGAGTCACCCGTTCTATCCTGCCGGTGTAGCGTATAGCCCGCTAGCTGTATGTTGTCCATGTCGTCATTCAGCCACGACTCGGTGAAACATAATATATTACAGTTTTTAATGTCCCGTTGGTAGGATAACCGTAATCTTCGGTAATCTAATTTATTTTCAAATGATTGAACATTGGCTAATAGGATTGATGGAAGAGGCAGTTTACTTGCTCGCCGTCGGATCCTTACAAGGCACCCCGACCTACGTCCACGATGTCTCCGTCTCTTTCTCATGCGAATGACGGGAATTTGGGCCTTGTCGGGTGTCTGTAGGATATCCTTCGCGTCCGACTTGTTGAAGAAAAAATCTTATTCCAATACGAGGTGAGTAATCGCTGTCCTGATATCCAGAAGCTCTTTTTGGTTATAAGAGACGATGGCAGAATCATTATGTACAGAATAAATTACAAATAACGCGGAAAAACACACATAATAGTACAATTGGTTAGAGGGCTGTAAAACATGTGCAATAAATCTAACTAACTGATTGGATTAGTTTAGAAAAATGTATGATATTTATCTTTGTTTAACATAAGATTAATCAATCAATGTACATGCAAAAACACAAATATTTAAAACAATCCCAAGAACTCTTACCTGCAGTAGAGCATGCTGGGAAATATGGTAATGATGGGCGTAGTTTTAATGGGACTGTTTTACTCACCACCTGTAGTGTAAAACAATAACTCTGGTTATTAACACCAACACTTGGGGTTAAGTTACACCACTGAGTGTTAATTCCACTCTTACAGTGAATGTAAGTGAATGTAACTCCTGAATCAACACTAGAAATGTTACGCTGAATGATCAACACTGGACAATTTGCTCTGTGGAATCATCCCAGATAGGGCACTGGCTGGCTAAAGAGAGCTGCAGCGGACAGTCCCCAAGTCGTGCTCTGTCTTAGAACATCCTAAATCCCCCTCATCCGCAGTGTAAATGTTTAGAAAGCAGTGACAGCGGAGACAGAGAGGGAGGAAGAGGAGGGCAGTGAAACCAAAAGGTGGGTCTGGGGGAATGAGATGACTGAGGCTGGGGGGGAACCCAGGGCGAGGGGCTGCAGTCTGCAGTGAAAGATGGAGGGGAACCTCAAGTGAAAGGTGGTTGGGAGGGGGGGCAGTGAAAGATGGGGGAGTGTGTGTCCATGGCAATGGGAGAGGCAGCAGAGGATGTCAGTGTGGAAATCAGGGTGGCCAAACGCCACAAGACATTCTACGGTTGTCAAGGAGTTCAGTGCTGATGCTCCCTGCATGCTGATGGAACTGAAGACCTGTGATGCATCTCAATACTGTCTGTCACTTCCTCTTCTTGTCTCCTTTCCTCCAAGAAGCCACATTAGACTATTGAGATGCTTATATAGCTCAGTGCTGTGATGCTGAGCAGGTGGACACAGTGCATTGCACTGCACTCAGAGTGGGAGAACCGACTGGTTCTAGCATACACACACACACGCACACACAAACACACACACACCATCCCCACTAACTCACATGGACACAATCCTACATACCCAAGTAGACAAATAAACACACTACCAGTGTACACACAGTCATGACTTCAAAGTGGGACTGAGCATTTATGTCATCATCAACCACACAACCCCAGTGGGGCTGACTACAGTAAGTGCAGTGACTGTACCTGGCTCTAAAATACTGGCTCTGCGTTATGAAGCTCTCTGTTCCTCTGTTTTCTCCAGCTCTCTGTGTTCTCTCCCCTCCCTGGGGTGTCTCTCTCTGTGCCTGATTTATTTATGAGTTCTTCTTGGGATGCGGCCCATTTTCAGACGGGAGGAGCTCGGAGGAAGGAGCTGAAACTTTGTGTTTATTATTTTAGGCCATCCTAAACTCCCTGGCTAGTGGCTCACATTAATAACAGGCTTTTTCATGGGTTGTTTGTTCACAAATACTGTATTTCATGGAGAGTTTTGTGGAGGAGACAAGTAAACCCTCTCCATCTGCATTAAACTTAATCTCATTAAACAGAATTTGGAGAAAAGCTACCATGACACAGCTCTCAGAGTGCAGGACCATAGGAGAGATTGATGGGCTCTTCTTGAGTGCGATGCACAGCACACACTCATCTCTGTCAATGGATGCAGCAGAAATAGGGGAGGAGTAGTCACTGAGGCACAGAATCTGTCACAAAAATGGAGTGTCACAGACAAACTCCCATGTTGCATGAACAGACCATCCACAGGCCTATTGCTGAGAACAGAACAGCTCTGTCCAGTGTCTTAAACTCAGAGCCATTTTAGTGCCTATGGGTCTAGTTAAAAATCAAGTTGTTCTCAACAGAAGGTGAAGTTAAACCACACAGCAAATTCTCTAATGCTAAATCAACCCCATAGAGTGTTAAATTTAACACTGGTCCAGTGTCTATATGGGTCCACACATTTCAGTGTTAAATTAACACACTGCTGAGTGTAGAGCCTTGGTTTTGGTTGAGACATAGTTGTTGCTTTCATCCATGTTCAGTCGTTTGGCCTTCACCAAGTGAGACCCTCAGCAAATATGTTATCATTAAATTCTTTAACAGACCACAACACATACTTATTTTCAAAAGCATAGTTTAATACTGTGGCCTGAAACTCATGGTTTACAGGCCACATCAGGCCTGCAAATTACATTATGCTTGCTTGTAAAGTGATGTGTAATTCCTATTGGAATCCAACATTTTGAATTTGTATTCACCCACAACCTGCATTCAGAATGACTGCCGGGTTGGGAAGACTAAGATACGAGACTACATAAACCATCTAAACTGGAACAACCATTTCAGTAACAGGTGCAATAAGTTCGCTTAACAGATTGGATTAGTTTAGAAAATTGATGATATTTTTATTTGAGTAGCATAAGATTAATTAATCAATCAATTTACATGCAAAAACATAGATATTGAAACAAACAATTTTAATAATCAACCTGCAATACAGCATGCTGGGAAATATGATAATGATGGGTGTGGTTTAACACTGGTTATTTGCATCAACACTGGGGGTATTTTTAAAAGCTAGAAATTTTACACTGAAAAATCAACACTAGGCAACACTGGCAGATTTGTTGTGCAGCAGCAGTGAACTTGATGGCGGATGAAGAAATTTCTATAAAAAAAATATTTATTGTCCCTTAGAGGGATATTTGTTCCACTGTCGTTTCACTGTCCAGTTGTTCTGGACAGTTGTTCCAACTCCCAGCTGTTCCCCTATAATACCACCTCTAGAAGTAGGCCCTGAGGCCTCTAGGCCTCACGTTCCCACGGTTACCACATGTCACATGTCCTCTGACCTCACTGCAACAGCTGGGCCATGATACATTCCCATAGGCCCTCTCTAAGACCGACACATCATCATGATATGGATGTATGTTGTTATATATACCGCTAAGTCCCTTTAGAACAATGCAGCATTTGACAGTGCTCAGACGCAATATCCCCTGTTTAATTTGGGCCTAACCCTCTTCAATCTTCCCCCTGTATGACTCCAGTGGAAGACCTGCAAGTTAAACCTGCTAAGAGAGAACACATACCACTAATTCACTAATTCACACACGGCTGTCAGTCACAGGCGCTGTGACATGAACAGGTCATGGGGAGTGGCAGGAAGGTATGTATATCTCACTTTATGTCCAACAGGTGCTCTCTAGAATGTTCTCAGAGTGTATTGATCAAAGGAAAGAATAAGGATGACTATTGGCATTTGGCATCGTAGATGCACTTCTCACTGCACAGACTCAGAGATGTTGCCAGTTTTTCTGTCTCAGTGCCTCTTGTGTGGTGTGAGTAGCATATTACTCCTGTCCCCTCACAGACGGAGGATGTGTTCTAGGATCCAGATAAGTGATTTCACAACCCAGTTAACGGACCGTGACCGTGGCCGTACGATGAGTCCCTAGGGACAGTGAAGTGAACCACATGGGCTGGGCGGCTGAGCGGCTCAGTGCCAAACCAGAGTAAAGTGAATCCTTCCTGTCTTTTAGTTTCAGTCTGAGCCAGCTTTCATCTCTGTCAGGGGTCCACTAATCGGCTATTCATTAGCATTCTAGTAAGACTCTACTCCGCTTCAACAACACAGTGTATAGTACAGTCACACACACACATGCACACGCACACACACACACTCCCACCATCCATCCATCCATGGTTATACACTCTCCTTCCTCATTAGTAGAAGGCCAGGCCATGTTCTATCTAGAGTCTAGACTAGAGTTCAGGTTTGACCTTTCTGTAATGACTGGCTCTATTGTAACAGATACGCTTCTAGTTCCTGTCCATGGCAGGCAGGCACCCACTCAGTCTATCTGATCTGGGGTTAAAAGAAGAGGTCAACACTCCGTGGCCAACTAATTCACTCTATGATAGTTACAAACCATACTGGCCTTTAACCAGAGAAATATAAACATTTGAGTGTGACTGTAACATAGATTTATGAGCGCCATCATTAGAGCTGATAAGGACAGAGAGAATATGGAGAGAAGGATCGAATGGAAGAAAGAGGGAAGGAAGGAGTGAGAAGGAGTGAGAGGTTTCAGGCCAGCTTGAGTTTGACGCGTTCGTTGGTGATATAGTCATATATGAGCCCCATCTTTAGTGCTGATAAGGACCAAAAGAAGGAGAGAAAGAGAGAAGAAAGGAAGGAGAGAGAGAACCAAGAGGTTGTAGCTAGCGTTGATAATGGGCTCATTAAGATCACACTGTGAAGGATTTTAATCTAATTTGCCTCTGGCCTCTCTCTGTGACACTGAGACTGGAGCAGGGCCAGGACACTGGGGCTCAGACGGATCTGTCACATAGCATGTGTGTGTGTGTGTGTGTGTGTGTGTGTGTGTGTGTGTGTAGTACAGCTCTTTCCTTTCCCAGGGCTGTTTCCCTCTAGAAGTTATAGCATACAGTTAGTATTGTGACATAAAACATAGGTCAGCGGAACATGGTAAAGACCTATCCTAGATCCTGTATACTATAGAATGGAGAGTATTTATTAATATCAATGACTGTTTCTTCAATGGTGACAATGGACCATTGAAGAAACCCCCCGTCTTAGTTTTTTACAGTATGGTAAAAACAATAGGATTATATGGAGCATTAGGCCTACCACGTGTCCATAACATATAGGAAAGAAACAGAGTGGGTCATCATGACCCTTAACCTCTGACTTAACATAACAACAACAACACAGGTTGGTTAGTAACTAGGCAGTAGCTCCGTAGATACACAGATTTTGGTTCATTTTTTCACTTGAACCAGTGGGCATCAATAAGCCGTAACCAGTAACACTAGTGACCAGCAGTGAGCAGTAACAGCAGCCCATGCAGTTAGAAAGAGCAGGTGTCCTGTACAGTAGAGGATGCCATCTGACACTGATTCCAGCTAATACTCTGGAGCTCCTTCTCTGAGTGCCACACACACACACACCGGGCTGCCAGCTATCTGTTTCCTTTCCTACATGGCACAGAAAGCGCTATTATCCTCAGACATTACCAGGTCAGAAAGAGCGTGTCCACTGGGTAACTTAGCTATTTGAAATGGAGAGGTTAGAGTTGTGCTAAGAGGAGTGCATAGGAAGAAGATTGTAACAGTAGTGTAAATGTCAGCAGTAGGTATAGTAAAGTGCTCTTAAAGTGGACTTTGATACGGATCATTAGGTTTCCATCCTGTTAAAATCTGTGGGATTAAATCCACTAATGCTTAATATCCTTCATCCGATCTACACAGCGACACTCTGATAGTGTAAAATAATGCCTCTCTGTGTGCGTGTGAGAGAGATATGGAGAGAGATAACGTAATGAGAGCGAACGAGGAAGAAAGCTGGAGGGGAAAGAGAAAGAGATATACAAAGAGGAGGAGGCAGAAATCCATTAG
The DNA here is from genome assembly GCF_020615455.1 of Coregonus clupeaformis. Taxonomy (NCBI): domain Eukaryota; kingdom Metazoa; phylum Chordata; class Actinopteri; order Salmoniformes; family Salmonidae; genus Coregonus; species Coregonus clupeaformis. The sequence goes on along the minus strand of NW_025533480.1, from coordinate 559,566 downwards.
AGCAGTAGATGTGTGTATACTGTGTGCCGTAGCAGACACACACACACACACAAAGGCACACACACACACATACAGATTGAGCAGCCATTCATCTCCCTAAACACTGTTGTCTCTTTCCAGTAATTACTTTGGACCTTCTGAACTTTACTGAAGTGTCTCATCTCCTCCACAGTGTGTGTGTGTGTGTGTGTGTGTGTGTGTGTGTGTGTGTGTGTGTGTGTGTGTGTGTGTGTGTGTGTGTGTGTGTCTGTGTCTGTGTGTGTGAGTGCACGTATGTGTGTTGTTCCCACACATCACCATATAGCCATTACCCTCTACTGTCTCTGTAGCAGATAGCTCACTACATCACTATGTGGATGTGGAGAACAACACGATCTCTCTGGGTGAGTCAATAAAGATGACCAGTTCTTCATCACGTTCCCATTAACCAAGCTGTTTACAGAGAACTCTGCTGGATGAGAGAGGGATGAACAAAGGTTGAGAGGGGCTAGAACAGACAGCACTGTGATGTGCATAGAAAGTGGGTGGAAAGTAACCCTCATCAGTCACGCCAGCCAAAGGCTTGTAAACAGAGAAAGAGGGAGAAGGAGAGAGAGAGAAGTGCCCTCTATCTCGTGACTCACCACTTTTATCGCCTTCCTCACCCCTCTATCTCTTGTGCCTCACCCCCTCTATCGCCTCTGTCTCACCCCCTCTATCTCCTGTGTCTCACCCCCTCTATCTCCTGTGCCTCACCCCCTCTATCTCCTGTGCCTCACCCCCTCTATCTCCTGTGTCCCACCTCCTCTATCTCCTGTGCCTCACCCCCTCTATCTCCTGTGTCCCACCCCCTCTATCTCCTGTGTCCCACCCGCTCTATCTCCTGTGCCTCACCCCCTCTATCTCCTGTGTCCCACCCCCTCTATCTCCTGTGTCCCACCCCCTCTATCTCCTGTGTCCCACCCCCTCTATCTCCTGTGCCTCACCCCCTCTATCTCTGTGTCTCACCCCCTCTATCTCCTGTGCCTCACCCCCTCTATCTCATGTGTCTCACCCCTCTCAACAGTACCCTTCTCTCTCCTGCCCTTGAGAAGAGAATAGTATTGAGAGACACTCAACAAATGGCAGCTCAATCATATTCCTATAGCTAAACTAAGTGGTTGTGATGTATAATTTGACATGAGAGAAAAAGTATGTCATCATATACAAGGTCATGTAGCAGGTTCTGGGGTCTCACGTGACAGAGTGTGTATGTTTTTCTCAGTCAGGCGTATTCTAACTCTCTATTTTTCCCTCTCTCTCTCTCTCTCTCTCTCTCTCTCTCTCTCTCTCTCTCTCTCTCTCTCTCTCTCTCTCTCTCTCTCTCTCTCTCTCTCTCTCTCTCTCTCTGCCTCTCTGCCTCTCTGCCTCTCTGCCTCTCTGTCTCTCGCATAGTGGCCGTGACAGAGGCGTACTTCAAGGCCCAGAGGAAATTCACAGACGACATCGACTGGTCCTACACAGGTTGGTACAGTTACGCTAACAGTATGCATGCCTTGGGGTATTCAGGTTTCGAATTACAGGGGGGCTGAAATACCAATGTGAGCGTCGGTCACCCCCAAGAGACTTCGGGCACCCTCAAGAGTTGATGTATAATTCAAGCCCTGCGGGCATTTACCTCTACTCTGCCTCTCAGTGACAGAGCAGAACATATGGTTGGAATAGCACCATACGCTACCTCAGCCCTGACTGGTGCACTAATGTTCAACCTGCTCCACACAACCAGCACTGATAGTCTTTTCTCCACATGCTGACAGACATAGGGGATTAAGCTCAGTTATCCTAAGCCCTTACAAGGAGTGATTGCTCCATCAGTGAGATAGACCTGACTTGACTGGTCTTGCTTGGTCAAGTCTAACTGTGTTCTGGTTGAGGGAAATTGAGAGAGGGTGTTTAAATTGCTCTAAGGGCCAGTCACGCTAAAAAGCTAAATATATTTTCAGGCATAAAAGGCCTTTTCTTTCATGTACCGTCGTATATTTGATTTCCATCCTTCGTCCCAAATTGCTTGACTTACACTCTCTCTATCAATTTGTATTCAAATAAGAATCAATTCTACTTGTTTGGTAATAATACTTTACATTTTCCACTCTGCTGCTCTCAAAGTTCAGGACCCCGTCACAACTAGCTCAGAGAGACAGGAGAGAGACTGCAGGGCTCAAGTGTGTGTTGTGTGTGTGTGTGTGTGTGTGTGTGTGCATGTGTGCATGTGTGTGCCTTTATATGTGCTTGCGTGTGTATGCCTTTGTTCGTGCATGTGTGTGTGTGTGTGTGCATGTTTGCGAGTGTGTGGGTGTGTGTGTGTGTTTGTCTGTGTGTACAGTATGTGTTGTGGGGCAGAGTTGTTTATCAGCCCGTGGTATAATAGTAGTGAGGCTGCTGTCAGTATGGGGTACTGAGCCGTGAGGAAGATAATGAACATGTGAAAGCACACACCTCATTGTGAGGCACAGCGCACAATATGGAGAGAGAGAAATGGGGAAAGACGGAAGAGAGAGAGAGAAAGAGAGAGAGAGAAAGGGAGATAGACCTTCTCGGACGTTAACATATGGTAGCTAGCTTTTAAGCTTTAATGCTGGTAGCCTTTACGGAATATGCAATCCTCTTGGAATATGCAACAGCATTTGCTCAGAATGTTTTGGCTCAAGGTTGCACTCCCATTAAGTGGCTCTTTACTTTTGAGATCCATTTGTATGATTCATATTATACTGAACATGAATTAGATTATCAGGGTTCCCCTGAGTTGGAGCACGAAAAGTAATTTCTCTGTAAACATGTTAATGTCAATCAGACAGTGTGAGATAAAGGATGTATCTTATCCTCTGTCTGTCTGTCTTTGTGCAGGCAGACTATCCCAATCACATAGGTGATAGACACACAAAAAAAAAAAATGTATGCACGCATGACTGTAAGTCGCTTTGGATAAAAGCGTCTGCTAAATGGCATATTATTATTATTATTATTATTATTATAGACTGTATATAGGCAATATCAGGTTATGTGTTCATATTTGAGCATATAGAATAGGACACAGACTTGTTTTTCAGACTTTGTCTCCTTGCGTGCCCTGCTACTGTTTGTGTTTACAAAGTTGATACAGTAAAAAGCCACCATAGCCCCACGTTAACCCCTCTCCCCAGGGGGTCCCTGTGATCCCCCCCCATCTCCCCTGTCTCCATCTGCCAGTGTGTGTGTGTGTGTGTGTGTGTGTGTGTGTGTGTGTGTGTGTGTGTGTGTGTGTGTGTGTGTGTGTGTGTGTGTGTGTGTGTGTGTGTGTGTGTGTGTGTGTGTGTAATCTCCATCCTCTGATAACCCCCATGCCCCAGTGTAGGCCACGCAAGACAGGATCCCCAGCCACCACAGCAGCCCATTTCCTGCATGTGTAAACCCTCTGATCTCCTTCTCATGGCTACAGGGCATGTGTGTCCCTACACTACCCTCACTCTCTGTCTGCCTCTTTCTCCTTTTGCTGGGCTCTAACACAAGGGACAAAATAAATTATCCAACTCTCTTCTCCATCTACATGTAACAGAGGTGGCTTGCGTGATGAGTAACCTTGCCTGAGACCTGAAGACTTGTGTTAGCTCCCCAAGCTAATGCTCAGCAGGCTAACACAGGACGAACCCAGTCTTACACAAACACACAGGCCAGCATAATGCACATTCAGTACAGACAGCAGCCTCTGCAGCAGCTTCTAACAGCTCTAATGGGCTGTGAACCAACACCTTATTGACTTACTCCAGCTCGGCTTACTTAGTCATACAGGCAATCGTTAGTGTTGTTTCTGCTCCAGTTGTCTCCAGCCGTCTTCTCCCCCTCCTCTCCTAGAGCTGCTGAGGTTGGGGATGAGGTAAGGGTTGAGTTCCCCCCGCTCCCCTCTCCCTCTCCGGAGCTTGGGTTCGGGTTCGGGCTCGGCCCTGGGGTAATAGTGTAGTAGCTGGGGCTTAGGTAATAATGCAATAGGACTCAGAGACCCAGGAAGAGACTTAGTCACGTTACACTGACTGAGGCCCTCTAGTAGAGTTGACAGATGTGTGGGGGGGGAGACCAGTGGAGGAACAGGACCCCCACCCCTCACACACACACACACACACATGCTCACACACCCACACACGCACACACTCACGCACCCACACACACACACTCACACATCCACACACACACACTCACACATCCACACACACACACAAGTATGGTGTGTTTGCTTAGCCAAATCCTAACATACATAATACATTAATTAACTTGCTTGAATCCACTCTCCTTGCTGCCTATGTCTTCTGACATTAAAGGGAAACAGCTAGAGTGAAGAACGTTCATGTTGTATTCTACAAAATACAAGACAGGAAAGTAGGATTGATCTATCAGACAACCAATAACAGATGTTGTTTGTGGGATGTTGGAGGATGAATAACAGGTACTTTTATCCTTATTATATGTATTTAATCCTACAAAGCTCTTTGCAAAACTGAAAACAAAGAGAGTTGCCTGATAGTGATATGTTAAGTGATGATCTGTTATTCATTTTGACAAGTTGCACGCATCTCCAAAATGTTAGTGCAGCTCCACTGAACCCTATTACAAGGGGATTATCCTCTTTCTTTAGCCATTTAAAGGACTGTGAATGACTGCTGGTAAGTGGTGATGATATCTGTATTGAGAGGACAGACAGGTAGCTGAGTGTGTGCTTGGGCTGTAGTCAGAGCGGTAATGGCTGTGTGTGTGTGTGTGTGTGTGTGTGTGTGTGTGTGTGTGTGTGTGTGTGTGTGTGTGTGTGTGTGTGTGTGTGTGTGTGTGTGTGTGTGTGTGTGTGTGTGTGTGTGTGTGTGTGTGTGTGTGTGTGTGTGTGTGTGTGTGTGTGTGTGTGTGTGTGTGTGTGGACGTGTTTAACTATACTTGTGGGGACCAGAACACAAGAATAGTAAACCAAGAAAATGTTGACCAACTGGGGACATTTTGTTGGTCCCCACAATGTCAAATGCTATTTCTAGGGGGTTTAGGGTTAAGGTTAGAATTAGTGTTAGGGTTAGAATTAGGTTTAGGGTTAGGGTTAGGAGCTAGGGTTAGGGTTAAGGTTAGGGTTAGGGTAAGGGTATGGGTACGGGTACGGGTTAGCATTAGGTTTGGGGTTAGGGGTTAGGGAAAATAGGATTTTGAATGGGATTGAATTGTATGTCCCCACAAGGTTAGCTGCGCAAGACTGTGTGTGTGTGTGTGTGCTGTGTTGTGTGTGTGTGTGTGGTGTGAGTCAGAAGTTGAGTGTCTTAGTCCCCAGGGACATTCAACCTTTTCAGAGAATCAGAAACGCCACTTTTCTTCTCCTCCTTTCTCCGCCTCCTGAATCTCTAAAAGATCAGTCGTTACATGTGAGTCAGACAGACCATTAAACCATACTGTATGTGTGGCCAAGTCCCAAATGACACCCTACTCCACCATATAGTCCACTACTTTTGACCTGAGCCACATAGTGTACTGGGATGTCAATAGTCTGTCATTTGATGCTCGGTTTAAAAGTAGTACAATGTAATGGGGAATTAGGGACATTTGAGACAGATCCTTTGTGTGTGTTCCTGGTAAAACTGACATAAGCATGTTGCTTCTGGCACTTAATTCTCCTCCAAACCTCTGCAGCTACTTGTTGCCATGGTAGCATCTTGTGAGCGTAGCAGCAGTGGTGTGTCATGGCATTTATGCCAGATGAGGCCCCCAGAACCACCTGACAGCCCCCTGTCACTTTGCTGCCAGCATAGGAAAAGCACACACACACACATGTTCAGGCACACAGTCACACATGCAGACATGCACACACACAAACACCAAATAAAGAGTCAATCTCTTTACCAACCTACACACACACACTCACACACGCATGCACACTTGCACACCAAATTGACAGGCACACTCCTTGCTGTCACACAGACCATTTCAGTGGCACAGCCAGAAGCTACTCTCGTCTGTCACCAACGCAGTAAACTGTCATTAAACACACAATGGCAATGCGGCCGAATTCAGAGTGGAAATTATTTGACCCCATTAATGGCTGTGAATGTCGGTCATGCCTGATAAACTCTGTTGTCTTTAGCACATGCTGCCTGACCTCCTCCATTGATGACTGTATTCATTCTACTGGGTTATTAGCCAGGAGATTATTAATGGGAGGGGGGAGGGGGGGACAGAGAGAGAGAGAGAGAGAGAGAGAGAGAGAGAGAGAGAGAGAGAGAGAGAGAGAGAGAGAGAGAGAGAGAGAGAGAGAGAGAGAGAGAGAGAGAGAGAGAGAGAGAGAGAGAGAGAGAGAGAGAGAGAGAAGGCTGCTGGGAAGACACTATCTCTCTCTCTCTCTCTCTCTCACACTCGTTCACACACACACACAGACAGATAGAGTAGGTTATTACGAGTGAGTGGAGGGAGAGAGAGAGATACAGTAGTTATTATGACACTGGGGAGAGGGAGAGGTGATAATGAAGTATTTCCTCCTCCCCTCTCAGCCTTGCCATTCTCATGCTAATGTCTCTGAGCTCAGACAATAACAACCGACTCATTACTCCTTTACAGCAACATGCTCCCCTTGCTGAGGCCTCTCAGAGACCCAGCAGGGATTATCATAATACTCACAGTACAGTATATTGTGGATGTATACTAGCATACATATGGGCCATTTGGCTTACTGTATGAATGTACTTACTGTAAGTGCTGTACTGTATATGATGTGCTGTATGTACAGATGTAGGATCTTAATTTGAGCCAGTTTGATACAGCAGGAAAATATTCTGGCAGCAACAGGAAATGTTGAATTATTATGTGAGTTATAATTAATGGACAGTTTTGTAGCGGTTGTCCCCCAAAAAATGGTAAGGGAAAATCAAGTCTGAAATTTCAAACTGGAAGTTACAAACTTCAGAAGGCTTTTTAAAGTGGCAATATGTAACTTTTTGGGGCGACCCGACCAAATTCATATAGAAATGTGAGTTATAAATCTATCATTCTGTTTTAGGCACGCTATTTCTATGTTTTCCGTTCTTAAGTTTTGTTTTTGCATCTTTTACTTTCGGTTATGTACACCAGCTTCAAACAGCAATATTTTTGGTTATGGAAAATATATTTCACAGCGGTTTACATTTTAGTCATTTAGCAGACACTCTTATCCAGAGCGACTTACAGTTAGTGAGTGCATACATTATTATTAATTTTTTTTCATACTGGCCCCCCATGGGAATCGAACCCACAACCCTGGCATTGCAAACACCATGCTCTACCAACTGAGCTACATCCCTGCCGGCCATTCCCTCCCCTACCCTGGACAACGCTGGGCCAATTGTGCGCCACCCCATGGGTCTCCCGGTCGCGGCTGGCTACAACAGAGCCTGGATTCGAACTAGGATCTCTAGTGGCACAGTTAGCACTGCAATGCAGTGCCTTAGACCACTGCGCCACTCGGGAGTTTAGTTTAGACGGTACAATGATTCTCTATACTATGCTAGCTTATTTTGTCACATAAACTATTAGAGATTTAGCAACCAGGAAATGGCAGAGCGATTTCTGCATAGTGCAACTTTAAACATCAAATGCACTACAAGTTTAAAATGTCTCCTGCAACAGGGTGATCAAATTAAGATCCTAAATCTGTATGCTACCTGCCCAGTCATTTGTGACCAACTGTCAGGCCATCTGCTCCGTTAACTCCTCATCTGCTGGACTAGATGGGGATGCAGTAGAGCTGATTCTGTATGTGCTGTTTGTAAACGCAGTTGGGGTTAAAGTTCAGTTGAGGGTTATGAGGATTGGCCATTGCAATGGATATTGAGGGATTATTTAAATGACACATTTTTATGTTTTGCAGCAGAAAACAAATGCTAAACTTGTTTATACTCAGCAGTAGCTGACCTCTATAAAGTGTTTCCTTTACAGCCATTCTCCCTGCAGGGTTGTGTGGGAGTTGTTTAGTTACACTACCTGCTGCCTGCGCTGTTAAGTCAATTCCATATCACAGTTTGCCATCTCATTCCCATCTTTGGTATTACTGATCCATTGTAAAGATTCTTCCTCTCTATGTTGTCCTCCTCAGGCCAGTTGAACCAGAAGATCTGGGGTAAGAGATACCCGGCATGTAACAATGCCCGTCAGTCACCCATCGACATCGATGAGACGTTCACCCAGGTCCGAGTGGAGTACCAGGGCCTGCAGCTGGAGGGCTGGGAGAAGAAGACCCCAGAGACCACCACTATCAACAACGACGGCAACACAGGTACTGTACAACATGATGCTGCTTATACCCTTTCCATACTACTGAGCCATGAAATATCCAACCCATGGTTCGGGTCGGCATTATAGTGGGAAAAGGGTAATATCATGGGTCGTGTTCAGTAGGCACAAAACTTCAAATGGTTATTAATTAGTAAGAACAGATTGTTTCAGTGTCATATTAATCTTCATATACAGAGATAGTTATGGAAATATAACTCAATATGAGTGATGGGTTTATTGAGAGAGAGACAGAGACAGATAGATGGAGAAAGCAAGAGACAGAGAGAGAGAGGTGAGAATAATGGTCTGTCTTCCAGAGGAAATTGAATGACTCTTGGATATCATCTCTCCAAAATGTCTCCCTGTGGCTGTGTTATGAAAATGCTGCCTGTTGGGTATTATTAATCTTTCTGTTCCAATACGCTGACAGAAAAGCAATTTAACAATAAGACAATCTCTTTGAAACATCTATTATGATTATATTGTGTGAGGATAGGGATCAGGCCAGGGAGAGGGAGGAGGGATGTTTTTTTCTCAGGGGGAATGTAGATGTGTTTCATATGGAAAAAGGATATCATGGCTTCAAAGACATTATGGTTTTTATTGTAATTGTAACATTTACAGTACCAATGAAAAGTTTGGACACACCTACTCATTCAAGGGTTTTTCTTTATTTTTACTATTTTCTACATTGTAGAATAATAGTGAAGACATCAAAACTATTAAATAACACATATGGAATCATGTAGTAACCAAAAAAAGTGTTAAACAAATCAAAATATATTTTATATTTGAGATTCTTCAAATAGCCACCCTTTGCTTTGATGACAGCTTTTCACACTCTTGGCATTCTCTCAACCAGCTTCATGAGGTAAATAAAGAAAAACCCTTGAATGAGTAGGTGTGTCCAAACTTTTGACTGATACTGTAGATGTGCTGAACATGTTCTGTATTTGTAATTCGAAATTAGGCTGTGGTATGTAGAAACAGTAAGTACCATTATGTATTCTGCCATAGACCCATAATTAAAATTATGTCCAAGCACATCAGTGGTGGGTGGGAGGGAAGCCTCGGAAGCCCAGCCTTCTCACGTAGTTGAATGAACTAGACAGGCTTTGGAAGGCTGCCCATGCAAGACTAGTGGGTGGGTAATATGGTTGTGTGTGTGCGTGTGCGTGTGCGCGTGTGTGTGTGTTTGTGTTTGTGTGTGTGTGTGTGTGTGTGTGTGTGTGTGTGTGTGGTTCCAGTGGTGCTAGGCCTGGATGGGGAGTACTATGTGAGTGGCGGTGGTCTGAGCACCAGGTTCAGGGTGGGGAGGATGACGTTCCACTGGGGCCGATGCAACGCCTCCTCAGATGGATCAGAACACAGCCTCAACGGACTCAAGTTCCCCCTGGAGGTAGCACATCAATCAATCAATGAATAAATCATAGCAAATAACACACCACATCATGCCACACCGCACCTACAGTACACAGTATGACTACACATCACTTTACACCGACATTACAAAACCCACAATGAATAACAATCTCTCTCTCTCTCTGTCTTTCTTTCTCTCTCTCTCACTCTCTATCTCACTCTCGCTCTCTCTTTCTCTGATCCAGATGCAGATCTTCTGTTATGAGTCAGACCTGTACCAGTCTATAGACGATGCAGTGAAGGATGGAGGGAGGATCGCAGCACTGGCTGTCCTGTTTGAGGTGGGGCTCTGAACCAATATCCACACTGCATACTACTTAGCATGAATCTATGCATACTAGATAGTATGCTAGCATGTTAGTATGTCAGCTCAATATGATTTCTGCTCCACAGACCAGCCTAGACAACAATGACCACTACAACACCATCATAGAAGGCGTCAACAGCGTCAGAAGATTTGGTATGCAGCTGCTCATTATAAGACTCTATTTATTTTACTCTATTTTTACATTCTATTATTTATATTTCTATATTCTGAGGATTCAGGAGACCCAGTGACCTACTGAAAAGCAGGTGTATCTATCACTCACATCACTCTATCACTCTCTATCATTCAGGTAAGACTGGAAATGTTGAGCCCTTCTCTCTGCTGGCCCTGCTCCCTAACTCTACTGATAAATACTACACATACAACGGTTCCCTCACCTCCCCGCCCTGCGCTGAGACGGTGGAGTGGATCGTCTTCAAACACACCGTGCCCATCTCTGAGACACAGGTGAGTGTCACACACACACATAAACATGGGGGCACGCACACAAATACACACACACACTTAATGATGTTATACAGTGAGAGGCAGTGTCATGATGATGTCATACAGTGAGACAGCTTCCCAAGTATGAGGAACAGAGAAGAGCAGGAGAACAGGAGTGTGTGTGGGCGGCAAGGCGCGATGTGACGTGGGCATAAATAATCAGTGGGCACAGATCTCAGCCTCTCAAAGACACCACGAAAATAGAGCAGCACTCTCCCTGCTTTCTGCCATGACACACACACACACAATATCAATATTTCACTACAGTAGCAGCAGGAGCAGGCAGACACTGCAGAGACAACTCCCCCTCCACAGGGGAGGACCTTCCCATTTCCCCTCCACTTCCTGCTCTTTAAATCTCAATTTAAACCAACCTGGAGCAGGACTGCTGTAGTTAACTCACACAGGGTTTCTGCCTGCCTCATCTATTCTCCATCATCCACTTTAGAACAGAGAGTGTTTTTTCAACGTTTTAGGAAGGGAGACGTAAGGTAGTGGCAGAAACATTTAAAGGTTGTTGTGCTACTTTGGTGAAGCACGCAAGACATAAATGAATGCACAACTCTCACATCTCTCTGTCTCCCTGTCTCTCTGTTTCTTTCTTTCTTTCTTTCTTTCTTTCTTTCTTTCTTTCTTTCTTTCTTTCTTTCTTTCTTTCTTTCTTTCTTTCTTTCTTTCTTTCTTTCTTTCTTTCTTTCTTTCTTTCTTCTTTCTCTCTCTCTCTCTCTCTCTCTCTCTCTCTCTCTCTCTCTCTCTCTCTCTCTCTCTCTCTCTCTCTCTCTCTCTCTCTCTCTCTCTCTTTCTCTCTCCCTCGCTCCCTCCCTCTCAGTTGGAGGTGTTCTGTGAGGTGATGACCATGCAGCAAGCAGGCTATGTGATGCTGATGGACTACTTGCAGAACAACTTCAGGGAGCAGCAGCAGCAGTTCTTGGGCCAGGTCTTCTCCTCCTATACTGGAACAGAGGAGGTCCTCACTCCCAGTATGTATCCATAACTCTTAACCCTGAACCCTGACCCTCACACTCCTTCTACACAGGCACAGTTGAGGTCCTCACCCCCAGTTCATACCTGTAGGCTATACCCTGAACCCTAACCTCTAACCCTAGACCCCTAATCCTTACCCTCACCTTACACTGGCAAATAAGGAGGACCTTACTCCTAGTACGTACCCCTAACCTATAACCCCTGACCTCTAAACCCTTACTATTAACCCCTAACTCTAACTCTGGCCTTCACCTTTTTCTCACACAGGGACCGAGGATGCTCTCATTTATAGTATATACCTGTTTTACTTTAATGCCTGACCCCTGACCCTTATCTACCCGCTGACCCCAACACCTGACCCCTAACCCTCAGCACCCCCCCTAACGACCAGATGCTGACCCTACTCCTGGCTCCTCTCTTCTCCCATACTAGACCTCTGTAAAACCCTAGCATGATTCAGACACACTCACACTGAGCTGTACTGTAACACTAACAGGCCATACCGTGAAGTAGGAAATAGCGTCAAAAGCCCCCGATCTTGTAACCAGTCACATAGGGAAGATCTCAATTGCAGACTCCTCGCATCTTTTTTCCTCTCTGCTCGTCTCCGTCTCAAAACCGATTGGATGAGAAAGCCAGAGGTCCCACCCCTCTGACCTTCTCCTCCAATGGGTTTTGAGAAGGAGGCGAGGACATGAGGAGTATGCAATTGAGATTCTCCCATATTCTCAGTATTTAGTGATGTTTTAGAGCCCACTCCCAAAGTCTTACGAGTGCAGCTCATCAAAAGCCCTCTCTCTCTCTCGCTCTCTCTCACTCTGCCTTTTAAAAAGACCCCAAATAAGCTCTCTGGGTTGCTAGGAAACCTGACTTTGTAATTCCCCCTCTTTCAGTGTAGCAATTTATTTGAAATGTTCTCTTTTTTTATTGAAATATGTCTGTTCAGAAATGCAAAATGCAAAAAGCATGGATATCAATCCCCTTTCCATATCTATACCCAAAATGTCACAATTTACCTTCTTCCAGTGTTGCTCTAAGAGAGACGTTGTCTACCTACATGTTTCCTTAGGAAAGCTCAATTTCCCATTGTCTTCCCTGTGTTGAAAATTAACATATTCCCAATCTGACAATGTTGATAACCAGACACAAACATATGTTATCATCAGAGATTATATTGGAATCTAACGTAATCTAACCTCATTTTTCTGTGTTCTCCAGTGTGCAGCTCCGAACCTCAGAACATGCAGGCGGATGCCCAGAATGACACTACTATCATGGTGATGTGGGAGCGCCCCCGTGTGGTGTATGACACCACCATCGACTGGTACTCTGTCACCTACCAGCGGCTGCAGGACCAGAACCAGCCCAAACACGAGTACCGCACCGACGGAGACCAGGACGTGGTAATACACCTGTCTACTTATCCATCTACTGTTGCATACCAGTCAGTGCTGGAAGGGACTACTTGTCTGTCTGTGGGTCATCTCTCTCACTCTCTCCATCTCTCCCTCGCTCTCTTTCTCTCGCTCTCTCTCACTCTCTTGCTTTCTCTCTCTCTCCCTCGTGTTCTCTCTCTCATGATTATTTTCTGAATAACTGTAAAATGTAAATATTGTGCTGTTCCTGGAGGCTGTTGTCGTAGTGATAACCAAAATATACCTGTAAACCATCTGGCCAAAGGTTTACAATATACAATATCAATACAGCTGTGATTGTTTTTGTTGTGTGTGTGATGGTTAGTATTCATCTGACCCTATGTCCCTTCTTACACAAATCGATAGCATTGCATTTTAGTCAGAAATCAATCTCATTTGTTAAATAGGGTGAATAAAGCTGAGACAAGCAACTAACTGTCACTGCTGTGATTGGCTGACTTATTGACGAGTGTGATTGGCTGACGTATTATTGATCAATCACCCTCTCTCAGGGGGCCATCATCCCCAGTCTCCTGTCCAACAGCAGCTATGTGGTCCAGGTGGTAGCTGTCTGCACCAATGGCCTGACAGGACGCTGGAGTGACCAGATTATAGTGGACATGCCCCAGGAGGACCCGGGTGAGACCAGCTATAATCCACAACCAAACATTTTAACGTTAAACCTGTCACAAGAGACTAGACCAGCTTCTAAAAGGGATTTTTAATCCAGGAATCTGTGTCCAGCGTGAGCCTATACTACTGAGATTCATAGGAGAGAGTAAAGTGCTTAGGTTAACGGACTTGAACGTTGAAGTAAGTATAAAAGTTATCAAAATAGTTGTGCTCATCATGATAACAGTTAACGGACTTGAACGTTGAAAGTAAGTATGAAATTATCAAAATAGTTGTGCTCATCATGATAACAGTTGTCTATAACCACCCATTCTCTTTTCTCCAGAGATTGAATCTGATCCAGACAATAGGGAACCTGTGGATATATTGGAACAAGTAGACCAGATCCCAGTAGACCAGAACCCAGTAGAAGAGAGCAGAACCAGAGAGGGTCGCCAGCAGATTTTCCCTGACCAGCCCTCCACCACTGCTGCCTCCCAGGTGATCTCTGTGCCAGTACCACCAGGGACCAGAGATGACCAGAACCGGATCGACCAGAACCCTGTGAACCAGTCCAGAGTGGACAAGACCAAGAAGGACCAGACCAGGAAGGACAAGAAGAAGCAACGTATCCTTCCGCATCGCCCCTTCACCAGTGCCGCCTCCAACGGCAAGAGCGCCATCTGGGTCACCATGGTGACCGACCAGCCGGGCTTCCTGATTCCCGTCTCCCGTACGACCAGCCCGCCACCTGTCCGCCGGCGAATTACAGAGGAGGCCTCGTTGTCGTGGTCGCCTCAGCAGAGCCAGAACCAAAACCGTGGTTCCGCTGCCCAGAAACCTGACGTTTCCGGTGTCAGCCTGCTACCACCAGATGGCGATATGTACACCCCTCCGGCGGGGGGCATGGTGGTCACTGATGTTTACTACGAGGACGTTGTAAACACCACTGCCTTAGAGTTCGCAACTACGCCATCTAAAACAACGCTGAAAAAAACACTCAGTCCTGTTACTGCCAGACCTAAAGTCACAATGAAAGGACAGGACAGGGGCTTGGTTTTGACCACCATGCTGTCTGATAACAGAGTTAGCACAGTGACAAGGGCCACCCCTATTCAACAGACCCTGGTTTCTGTAACCTCAACCCCCTCTGTGCCCTGGATCAGATCTAGGACTTCAAGTCCCAGCAACTCCCTCTCCACGGCCTACGGCTCCTCCACTACCTCAGGCCTCGTCAAGGTCGTACAGAACACTACCCAGCCCATATTTACCGGTAAGAAACACATATGTACCCTGCAACCCTACATGCATGCTGTAAATGTCTGTGTGTGTGCATATAAACTAAATTACACATAACCTTTATGCCTTTCCCTCTCCTCCTGTTGTCAAAGCTTGCTACTGTATAGTGCACTCTTAGATTGTTTGGTTGTGTGGTGGTTGTTTGATGGTTGAATTATGGTTGTATGATGGTTGTATGCTGGTTGTTTGATGGTTTTATGGTGGTTGTTTGATGGTTGAATGATGGTTGTATGATGGTTGTATGCTGGTTGTTTGATGGTTTTATGATGGTTGTTTGATGGTTGTATGATGGTTGTGTGATGGTTGTGTGATGGTTGTTTGATGATTGTGTGATCTGTACCTCTCTTCTTTGCTCATCTGCCTCTCTCTACATCTGTGCTGTTGATAATGGTGATATTGACGCTTAGACCTACAATGGTGATGGTGGGTGTTAATAATGATAGTGGAGAAGGGACTGGCGCTCTACTGGCTGGTGGTGATTATGGTGGTGATGTGCTGTAACAGTCCAGCTCTCGGTGTCTGTCTATGGTGATCTACCTTTTTCAACTTTTCTCTCATCCTCTGGCTGCCCAGTGGTTCATACTGGGACATACTGGTACTTCAGAGATCCATGTCTTCTACCAATATCCAGTGGTGGTGGTATTCCTATGCCAGTCTGTCTTCCTTCCCTTGAATCATAAGGATTCACATCTTATGTCTTCTTCTGGGACTCTTTTCCCGCCTTGCTGTGGGTGAGCTGGCTGCTCCTCCGTGACTCCAGTCTGCCCTCTGGTGGCTGCTCTGTATAGGCACTCAGACTGTGGTTGTTGTGCTCCTCTTCTCCAGGTCTCTGCTCTTCTATCCTTCGTTCTCTGGGGGTCTGATGTAGTGTCTCTTTGTTAAGTATTCAGTTTAGTGCTTATTTTCACACTCAGTCTGACCAGACAGGCCTCTCTGTTCCAGTCAGTACCAGCTTTCAGAGGGGGACTTGGGTTCAGCAGCCCACAGAACCTCTCAACTTTCCAGCCCCATACCCCTCTGTCTCCCTCTCTGAAGAGGATTCTAGCACCCTGCACCCTACTCTCACACCCTCCCAAGGGGGCTACACCACCTTGCACCCTTCTCTCAGCCATTCCGAAGAGACAGCAACCCTCTACCCGTCTATCACCCCCTCCAAAAAATACACAACCCTCTCCCCCTCTGTCTGCCGCTCTGAAGAGGACCCCAGGTCGGACAGACAGACTGTGACCTCTCAGGTTGGACAGACGGACATCAGTGGGTCAGGCTCTGGCCTCTACGGGAACGGGGTCACCCTAGGTCACGACTGGCCGAGAGGGGCGACACTTTCCCTTGGGACAGACCTACGTTCACTCACACTGGCCTCAGCCCTGGACACAACAAAGGAAGAGACACAGGAAGAGAGCAGCGGTGACTTAGAGGGTCTTTCCTCTAGCTTCCACTTTGAGAGTGAGACTGGTAGTGGTGTGTCCGAGGTGGACAGAGCAGGGGCCAATCCCCAGGGGTCTGTGGTGCTGGGTGAGGCTAGTGGGTCTGGAGATGGAGAGGTCCTAGTGGAGCTGCCCAGCGCTGGTAACTCTGGTATAGAGCTGCATATCCCTGGTATAGATCTACGTGTCCCTGTCATCCCTGACAGCAGGGCTGTGGAGGAGCTGAGGAAAGGTAACATCATGGTGGCGGGTTAGGAATCTCCAATCATGGTGGCGGGTTAGGTGGTGTTATTCAGAGAGTGATATGAGATTTCCTTGTGTAGGAGAGGAAATATGATTATGGCATTTATACTCAATGAGGTGGTAACAGATTTCCTACTAATTGAAATTAATAAATTATGTGTTTTTAAATCCAGGGTGTGTGCGTGTGCATACAAGGCTGTAAATAATAACCCATTCTTTCTCCCCCCCAGAGATCAGTAACAGCAGCCATGAGTCAAGGGTAGAAATGGTGGGAAGTGTTGCTGAGAGGGAGAGGAGGACAGTGGTCCCTCTGGCTGTGGTATCCACCCTCACCATTATCTGTCTACTGGTCCTGGTGGGCATCCTCATCTACTGGAGGTACGATTAGCACACCGCACTGTTAGCCGCTTTGTAATTTTATCAGTAACTTACTGTATAAACTGAATACAGTAAATTACCGTACAATCCACAGTAAAATACTGTACATTTGTTTTACAGCACACTGTAAGACCTTTCTATAATTTCAAAACCTATCAAATGCACAGTAAAATACTGTAAATGTGTTTTACAGTATTAATTATGGTGCATTGTGGTGAAACATTGTGTGAGGAGAAAGAATCGCTGTCTCAATAACATATTTTAAGGCGTGCATTGGCTATATTTGTTTCACCAGTTAGTGAGAGTCCTGTACCAATTTAAGTGATATGTGGTAGTAGTTCCCTAACAATTAAATGTATACTGAACAAAAATATAACTGCAACGTGCAACAATTTCAAAGATTTTCAAAGATGAGTTACAGTTCATATAAGGAAATCAGTCAATTGAAATAAATGAATTAGGCCCTAATTAATGGATTTCACATGACTGGGAATACAGATATGCATCTGTTGGTCACAGATACCTTTTAAAAAAGGTAGGGGCGTGGATCAGAAAACCAGTCAATATCTGGTGTGACCACCATTTGCCCCCTGCAGCGTGACACATCTCCTTCACATAGAGTTGATCAGGCTGTTGATTGTGGCATGTGGAATGTTGTCCGACTTCTCTTCAATGGCTGTGCGAAGTTACTGGATATTGGCGGAAACTGGAATACGCTGTCGTACATGTCGATCCAGAGCATTCCAAACACGCTCAATGGGTGACATGTCTGGTGAGTATGCAGGCCATGGAAGAACTGGGACATTTTCAGCTTCCAAGAATTGTGTACAGATCCTTGCGACATGGGGCCGTGCATTATCATGCTGAAACATGAGGTGATGGCGGCGGATGAATGGCACGACAATGGGCCTCAGGATCTTGTCACAGCATTCTCTGTGCATTGAAATTGCCATCGATGAAATGCAATTGTGTTCATTGTCCATAGCTTATGCCTGCCCCTACCATACACGTGGTCTGCGGTTGTGAGGCCGGTTGGAAGTACTGCCAAATTCTCTAAAACAGCTCTGGTGGACATTCCTGCAGTCAGCATAGCAATTACAGCGCCCTCAAAACTTGAGCCATCTGTGGCATTGTGTTGTGTGACAAAACTTCACATTTTAGAGTGGCCTTTTATTGTCCCCAGCACAAGATGCACCTGTGTAATGACCATTCTTGATATGCCACACATGTCAGGTGGATGGTTTATCTTGGCAAAGGAGAAATGCTCACTAACAGGGATGTAAACAAATTTGTGCACAAAACTGGAGAGAAATACATTTTTGGTGCATATGAAAAATGTCTGGGATCTTTTATTTCAGCTCATGAAACATGGGACCAACACTTTACATGTTGCGTTTTATATTTTTGTTCAGTATATATAGGGAATAAATCAGAGTAGAAGCGGGTCTTAAACCTTTTAATGGCTGAATATTTACCCATGTCCATTTGATCTGTTTTGCCATGTAATCACGGCCAGTTTGGAAGCCTTTGATTAGGCCTCTAGAAGTGCAAGTGATATGAAACACCTAGAATTCCTTAATATGCAAATGCCTACAGCCAACCTGCTTGCTCTAATCCCTTGTAATTACAGTAAAATACTGTAGTTTAAAAACATAGTTTAATAGTCAGTTTTACTGTATTGTACTGTGTTTCATTGCTCTGTCATCAAGTTACTGTAAATATCTCAGTATTGTATTGGCACTATCCAGAGATATATCATAAGGTAGCTTGTTGTAATTACAAGTAATGGAGAAGCTTTTTACTTGCTATGATTGTGATTTTTTTTATCAACCTTGGTTGAATACACTGACTGTAAGTTGCTAAGGACAAGATCGCCCGCTAAATGACCAAAATGTAAATGTGAAAATGAAAACTTGCAAAGAACACTGGGTAATATGTCACTGCATGGGTAATTCCAATAATATACTGTAATTAGATTACAGTCACATTTTTGGTACTGTACAATTGATTACTGTAAAATGTATTACAGTAGCTGTACTGTAAAATAAATTACAGGAACTTACTGGCCAATTGCTGCCAGTAAGTTTCTGTACATTTTACAGGAAATGTTTTACAGTGTGTGTTCAGAAATGTATTGTAAAGAGCAGGTATGATTGTCTGCCCTGTAGAATTGGGAGTCGTGTCAGCTCTATTCATTATATTTCAATTTGCAATGTTTGTTTAACAGAAACTGCTTCCAGACGGTTGAACTCTACACTGAAGACACCGCCTCACCCAAAGTCATCTCTGCTCTGTCTTCACCTCTGCTGCTCGCCACAGGTAACACACGCACTCGCACTCACTCACACACATACACACACACACACACACACACACACACACACACACACACACACACACACACACACACACACACACACACACACACACACACACACATACACACACACACACACACACACACACACACCTTTGTCCATTCATTCCTGTCTGTGTTTCCAGAAGAGCACGAGGCACTGTCAGTGAAGCAGTTTGTGAAGCACGTGGCAGAACTCCACCAGAACAACACCTTCTCCAAGGAGTTTGAGGTGAGAGAGACATCAACCTGATACTACTGTATGTATTATACGTGCTGCTCTTAATGCTCCCCAGCAGTATTAACATCACTTAGACACAGTGTTGTAGTCATGGTTGGGATGTGACCCTCACTGCTTACTAAAGCTGCCATTATTCCTTTCTAATCAATAAAAGTGTATGTTAGTTCAGAGTATAACTGAACTCAACACTACTGGTAAGTGAGGCATCCTGTCTGAAAGGTGGCACTGTCTGAAACAGAAACGTTTGTTTAATGGCCAATGAGAATAGTTAGAGAAACATTTTAGTTGTTGTCTGTAGATGTTAATATGTGTTTAGATGTCCCTATCTCAGTGTAACTGTTGTGGTTGTGGGATAGCATGTTGAGGGTGTACTGTATGTTAGGGTGAGGGACTACATTACACTGTCTCTGTAGGTAACCTTACTCTGGTAAAGCCTGAACATAGCTATAGACACACAGAGTTTGGCAAACCTTTTAGACATTTTAATGGGTGCCATGTTCACACCACCCATTCCAAGACAACGCTCCAATAGAATGTTTGGTGTCAACATGGCGTACAGTTTGCAACACTGTGTGTATCAGTAGGTGACCCCACTACCTCCAGACACATACACACACAGAGAGCTGTTCCTCATGTTTGTGTATCTGCACTGACTGGTCACTGTGTGTCTCCCAACCCCTCATCGCTGTGCTTTCTGCATTCTCACCCACTCCTCCCCTCCTCCCCTCCACCCTCCCACCACCCATTCTCACCCCTCCTTCCTCCCCCTCCCATTAGATTGTGACAGAGTGTTATGAGGTAAGACTCCCTTTGTGTTAGATTAGATATTCACAGTGTCAAAGATGTGATCTCATCTTATCCTGATTCATCAGGACTTCCTGATTCTTTGACCTTTGACCTCAGAATCAGGAAGACCTTTTCTCTTTATCCTATCATTGGAATTGACTGATAGTGTTTTCTTTGTTGCATGGATCACATCTCTGAGTAGCTGTACTGTCTGCTTTCATGTATTTTAGTGTTTTCTTGTTTGTTGTGTTCTTCTTGCATGCTACCTTCTATTTGATAATTGGACTTGCGTGTTGGGCTCCGGCCGGGTTGTGTGTGTTGGTTCGTAATGGCTCAGAGTGTGTGTGTGTGCGTGCAGATGTGTGTACTCGGGCTCCCGAGTGGTGCAGCGGTCTAAGGCACTGCATCTCAGTGCTTGAGGCGTCACTACAGACCCCCTGGTTTGATTCCAGGCTGTATCACAACCGGCAGTGATTGGGAGTCCCATAGGGCGGCGCACAATTGGCACAGCGTCGTCCGGGTTTGGCCGGTGTAGGCCGTCATTGTAAATAAGAATTTGTTCTTAACTGACTTGCCTAGTTAAATAAAGGTAAAATAAAAAAATAAAAATAGGTAATTGTTCAATTTGTGTGACTGAGTACCAGTGTGTGTTTCTCTTTCAGGAGGTGCAGGCGTGCACGGTGGAGATGGGCATCACCACTGACAGCTCCAACCACCCAGACAACAAGAACAAGAACCGATATATCAACATCATGGCCTGTACGTCACTCACTCACACACACACAGACACACACACATACACACTATGCATTAACCCTCTTTGTTGTTCTAGATGACCACAGCAGAGTCAAACTGCTGGAAGAGGCAAAAGGTGGAGACTACATCAATGCTAACTTTGTTGATGTAAGTAGCTCCTCTCCTAATCATTAATATCCATATCAGATACTGAACATGTAAAGGGGATTAGTATAGAAATACAGACTGATTGGTCTGTTTGTGTTCCTGTCAGGGTTTTGAGCGTACGAGAGCCTACATTGCGGCCCAGGGGCCCCTGAAGTCTGGGACAGAGGACTTCTGGAGGATGGTGTGGCAGGAGAATGTTGGAGTCATCGTCATGATCACCAACCTGTTGGAGAAGGGACGGGTCAGTTAGTCACTCAGATAGACTGCAGGCTGGGGCACTGTGTTAATGTGTGTATTGTTACACAGTTTAAACATAAAACATTGGTTCAAGAGGAAAGAAAAATGGAACATAACTATGTTTGTGAGGTAACCTGGGAAAGGTTTTTATATGACTTTTATATATGCTGTTTTTACCATTGTGTGACTGAGGCTCTCTCCCTCTGTGATGTCAGAGGAAGTGTGACCAGTACTGGCCAATGGAGAACCAGGAGGAGTATGGTTATTTCCTGGTGACCCTAAAGGACACCAAGACCCTGGCCTACTATACCCTGAGGACCTTTACCCTCAGAGACACCTCACAAAAGGTCTGGACACACACACACACACCTTGAAGAAGATGCACTGCAGTGCACAGAGCATCTAGTCTTTTTGACCCTGCCTACTGTGTGTTGTACCTGCAGGCTTCCAAGAGGGGGTGCTGTGCTGAGAGGACGGTGGTCCAGTACCACTACACCCAGTGGCCTGACATGGGCGTGCCTGAATACACCCTGCCTGTCCTCTCCTTCGTACGCGCCTCGTCCCAGGCCAGGACTCAGGACATGGGCCCTGTCCTCGTACACTGCAGGTGGGCTGGGTGTGTGTGGGAAGGGGGGGGTTAACAACCAGGGGGAAAGGCGAAAATATTGCGTAAGAAAGGTTTGATTAACAGTA